>NW_027506895.1:10000-27500 GCF_052324685.1 Brachyhypopomus gauderio
ATAACTATTTTAAACCCATTTCAGCTTGTCTCTTGATCGCTATGTAAGCGTGGTGCATGTCCGCGCGCGCATTATGCGCTTGAGTGCATGCAAAAAAAAAAAGGTTTGATTCTGATTCTTCCTGTTTTATTCTACGTGCTCACGGCTAACAAACAGTTCCTTCCTTGTTTTTAAATCCCAAATCAGTAACTATACCGCCTCCTCATTCATTCAACCGCAGCTGTTTCTTTCATAAACTGGCGCGCGCGCGCACACACACAAGTCATAAAGCAGCATCCTACGGGCTCCCCCCCCCCCCCCCTCCCCCGCGCAGCATCACCTCCCGAATGCCTTCACTTGGCTATTGTCCGGATCGTCATGACAACATTGAAAACCCCTTGCGGACCAACAACAAGCTTTGTCCGGCTGGGCCGGGGGTGCAGCGGTTCGGCCCCTTCCCGTCCCCCCCCCCCCCCAATCTCGTGAGCTCAGCTGCTGCGCGTGATACGCTTCCCAAACGCGTGGACTCAAAACGACTTCTCCAGACACATGGCGCTCTGGGGATCAGACCCAGACACCAACACAAAGCCAGATCTCTCAGTAGAGTGGAGGGGAAAAACAACACGACCGCCAGATGTGTCAGTTAAACACTCTCCTCTGACTGAGTGGGATCACAGTTTACACGCAATTACTAAGAGTGTGTGATCAACCACCAACCCTAACATTTGATATGCATACCATCACGAAACAGAGACTTACTGATAGTTACTTTAAAAAACACTGACAGGCATCAGTGGACATCTAAATAGACTGTTCGCTTTTAATCCAAATGTTGCTGGAGTGAACTGGCTACCAACTAACCGAGCTTCAACCCTGCCACTTTTCGTTAGAGGAGCCTGTCAGTTCGGTTATGTGTCCACATGGAGCTGAGAGATGGAGGAGACGCCGTTATGTAACCTGGCCAGTGTGGACAGAAGGGTCCGTACTGAACTTCAACACAACGTTGCTTTCCTTCGGTGTAGGCGAGGTTGCGCCTTTCCTATTAAGGCCATATGGAAACACGTGAAACATCACAAGACACGACTGGCGTGGTACTCGAAAATGGTCCAAACGGTGTGACGCAATAAATCGATGTGTGATATGACATCAGCCACGTTTTCCTGGCATGCACGTAACCCATCAAACGTGCTCAAATTACACATTAGTAAAAGCTACAGGAATGTGTGCACAATATCCCTGCAGGCCCTAAAGATCTCGGGAGACGCACACCAGAACGTCTAGCCAGAAAATCACGGAATGTTATAGAATAACAACTAAATGCATGACCCACAACTAAACTACCCGCAATACTTACCAAGCAGTCGCTACTGTTGTGGTCAAAGGCAAATGTCACGAACCACGTCCGCCTCGTCCTATCGGTATATTTTCTCTATTCAAACGGGTCGAGACGCTTCTAGTGAGCTTTGATGTTCGATCCAGACGCGTTGCTCTTCGGCAGGCGCGCACCCGACTCGCCCGGATCTTCAGCGGTCTGGTCTGGTATCGTGAACAATCGATTCCCGGGGCGGGCGGGGGGCGTGGCCTCGAGGAATACCCCATCTGTTGTTTCAGACCTCCGACGCTTCATCAGCCAATCAGCGCGAAGCTTTCACGCCTTCTTTGTCCGCGCCGCGCGTTTATCGCCGACTAGTAAAGTGAGGGAACCCCGTAAACAATAGCTCGCGCGATGCCTCGCGCACTGTCACCCAGCGTGACCCTTCTTTCTTCATAACAAGCTACAAACACTACAAACACGTCCAAACTTTTTAATTTTTTAGGATTGTTTATTTTATTTTAGGGTTGTGGACATGCACCTAGTTCACGTGGGACCATTTCACATGTTTGGGAACAGGGCTGGTTATTATTCCCTTTACAGTCAGCATTACAGATTATTAAATTACAGTTTAAATGCAACTAATTTTGGATGGTCCGATGTATGCAACACAATACTGTTAATCTGGTTAAAGCAGGCCGTCACGGTCAGAGCGACACGGTAGCCTCAGACAAAGAAAAGGGAGACAGCGAAGGCAGAAACGAAGCGGTGAGTTATAGTATGCAAAACCATGCACTTTTATATGAAACATCAGTTGGGATATTATTTTTGCAAGACAGGGTATGAACCCACGTCTCCTTTTGCAGGACGCCTGCTTTAGAAAGCCCATACGCAGCAGGAGCCAACCTCCCGTCTAACCCTTCAACACACTCTAGAAAATTGTGTGATCATTTTGATACTTTATTTGGATTTCACCAGACTAATAATCCCATCTTTGGTCCTTGTGCTGCATTTTAAAATGACCTGCTGACCAAACCCTGAGCACTTCACACCTGCTCCTTTGTGGCTGCGCGAGCGCTCAACGGCGAACCAGACAGCACCAGCAGCGGAAACTCCGTCTGCCGTCTCGCGCATCTGGGCTCTCGCGGCTCTCTTCACGTCTCGCGCTCAGGTTGCTACGTGACGGGGTGAATCGTCTCTATGACCAGCTTACACAATCAGGATACCATGGCTCTGAGCACGGCAATCTGATGGGTCTCTTCAAGTTTAAAGTCAAGGCCAAATGCACTCCAATGTAAACAGGGCCGCAATCATACAGTTCTCTTGAATTTCACTTTCTGACTTTTCTTTCCTGCTTGGACTGAGTGGTGTTTGGTTACAATACACCCACCCCATAACTGAGAAGTGACTCATCCTATCTCTCCAGCACATAGGTGAACGCAACTGATGAAACCCACTGGCCATGAAAATGTATATGGTGTCCCTAAAGGCAGGGTAGGAATCCTACGTGTTTCTCTGCACTCTGTGTTGGAGAGGCATTAGTCACCCACAGAAGGAGGCCAAATTCTACCAACACACCCAGCAAGTAAAAAAAAAAAAAAATGAATGGCCACAACAAAAGCAACAAAAACAATATTAAAAATAGATATTAAAATACTGACCCTCCCCCCCTCCACCTCCCCATATGGATATTGAAATTCATGGACACAAACACAGAAGAACGATTAAACAGATAAGTTCATTCAGGAACATCTTTTTCAATAATTTTAAGAGCAATGAATAAACAGTTGATGCTACAATTAGTATCCACAAAGCCTGGTCCAGTATACCTCACTCTGTACTCAAATCAATATACATGAATATTCATATATTTATTTTTGTCTTAAAGTATTTTACCTTTTAATTTGTACTACTATTGACATAAAACCGGAAGCAATGTTAGAAAAATACATTATGTAAAAGTTCTAGCTAACAAAAGTAGCTATTTTGCTAAAACTATCGATTTCCAAGATGCAAAACAAGTTTAAAATTTATTCCACTTAAATAAAAATGTAACAAAATGGTGCGTTTTGCAGCATGATTATGAATTATATGCATGATCTCTTTCCTACAAACACATCTTTGTAAAAACACAAAACTGATATATAAAAAGGGGGAATAAGAGCAATGAAGTATCAAACAGTGGATAAAGTGTATTCGTCATATCACCGCCCTCAAAACAACTGAAAGGGTGTTTATCTCGTAATCGAAATGCCCATGATACCAAGACCCCTCACAACCATTTAATGCATTAGGGAAAATACTTCAGTCAGAGCGGACGCTCCGTTTCTCCGTTCAGCTCGTCCTTAGGATCCAACATTGGTCCTGTTTTATTTACTGTTCTTAAATTCGAGATCCTACTGTTGTGGTTTCAATTTAATCATCCCGCTTTCCCCACAGTAAGTTACCACGGCAACCCTGGTGACTGACGGGTGAAGGAGGGAGGCGTGAAGGACGTGAGAGGTCTTCGTAAGAAGGCATATTCGAGTTACAGCTCGCATTCGTCAACATTAAAATCAGAAGCACACAGAAAGGGACCCGACAGCGCGGTAAGCACTACAGGTGTAGAGTCACCAGTGGGGAAGGGCACACTGGAGCCACCAGACTCGATCGCGGGTCTGAGCTACGACATCACTTCCCTAGAAACGGAGGACGCACGGTGTCGACACGAAACCCAGCCGCATCAGCACCAAACATCCTCTGAAGTTGGCAGATATCGTGAGCTGGACGTGTATGGCCCCGGGGCGTGTGAGGGCACGCCTCAATAAGCACCCAGTCAAATACGGTGCTAGCGGTCCCTAATACTGGCATAGCGCCTGTGAAACTATGTTCTAGAATTCAAAGGTGGAGAAAAACAAACAAAACAAAACAATACAATAAAAAAAAAAAAAGTCTGAAGAGACGTTCGTTTAGGTCATTGTTAAAAATGGTTCTCCTCAGAAAAATGCCGGAGAGACGTGTGGACGTCCCGCCGAACCCGTCCCGTCAGGTCAGGCGGCCACGCGCCACTCTGCGTTCTTCTGAGGAGAACCACGTTGTGAATAAACATTAATGCATTTTCAAATCATCTGGGTATGTGGAATGACCTCTGTGAAGAAGCCCGGTTCTGCTTTAAATCTCACACACAAAAGATCCGGCAATTCTTCTCCAGCCAAGAGCATAGCACCAACGCAAACTCCACCCGGAGACGCGCCTGTACGTCTGCGCGTAGCACTTCAGCTGTTTAACACCAACAGACTATTACAACGCATAAATAAATAAATAAGGGACCAAACAGGGGCGTGACTAAGGGGACAGAGGGCCCGTCACTAGGACAGGAGCTCGTTTGGTACGTCGAGCGTGACGGGAGGAGAGGAGGAACCATGGAGACGAGGGTTGTTTTGGTTCCGTCTGTGCTCTCGTGATATCACAACCTTGTCATCTTGACCCGTAACTCCCCATGTCGGCTCTGGGACATCACACGATCACCGATGGGTAATGTAAAGCATGGGGACACGTTAAGGGTCTTGCATGTGTGCTGTGAACATCACAGACTTTAAGATGACCGCACACACTTAGAGCACCGTTTGTATAAATGTTAGAGATCATCTTCAGATAAGGAATTGCACATTAACCCCCCTCAACCCCATCCTAAGTGAACAATGAATGGCATGAATGAATGGTATAAATTTAGAACTGAACATCAACAATGCAGTATAGTGCGGAGGGGCCGGTAGAGTCAGTTACAGACTCCGCCCCTTTCAGATGCCTTCCCATAAAGCCCCATTCCTGAGCCCACACCATTGGTTCGGGGTCTTAAGACTTCAGCCACAGAGTTTTAAAGAGCAGTGAGGACACTGGCAACTTTTCATAAAAAAAAAAAAAAAACAACAAAACCCCCCTCAAAAAGATTAGGACAGACCACGACTTGAGTCGTGATCGAGACATCATTTCTCCTGTGAGACATCACGTCTCCCCCCTCATCTGTAAACCACGCACGGACCACATGCTCGTAACACTACTGACACTACGGACGCCGCTTCTCCGTGTCCGCTGGGATGAAAGCAAGCTTCCAGTTAAGTGGGCTCAAGGTCATCACGTTGTGACTTTTTAATTTTTTTGGTCTGATAAAGAGGGCTGGGGATCATCTTTGTGGGATGGTGTTACTCTGCCTCTTAATCCACAAGCCTTTTCCCCGCCTGTTAAGTTGCTTAAATTGATCTTAAATCAAGAAACTGCTGGTCACACCAGGACGAACAGCGGGCAGGCCGCACGAGTGGATCTGCTGGACAGGAAAGCAGAGTCACATGGAGTGAACATCAGCACAGACCTCAAGAGGCGATGGACCATGAGAGGAGCCATGGTTCCCTGGCCACCCTGACCATCAAGGCCTCGCGTCTCTGCCCACTGAGGGTGAGGAGTCTGAAGAAGATTGCACAGCATTCTGCAGAGTTCTTTCAATTAGTAGCGTTAACAAATCTGTCAAGTGTTTCACATGAACACACCGACAAGCCACCTGCGTTTGTAGAACGCCGGCTCACACACACAAGCGTGCATGTGCTCCTGATCAAGTGTGAGGACCCTCTTTAGACGTTTACAGGCACATACAGTTTGCATCGCTTAAAGCTAAATCTAAACAAGCATCTCACAAATCCAAACAACAAATCCCACGATCTGCTGTACGCAGACTGACTTCTGAATTTTTTTTCGTCTCCAACTTTTTAGTGAACGTGCCCGATGACAGGCAGACACATACCAGCGCAACATGCACTGCACCGGCGTCGCCATGGAAACGCGACGAGATTACCCGAGATTGGTGGAACGTCTCCACAACTGCCATCGTGAAACACTACTTAGTGTACGGTTACCCCCCCTCCAAAAAAAAGGATGCGGTTTTCTGGACTGCTGGCTAAAGCGAGTAAACAAACATGTGTGTGTGTGTGTGTGTGTGTGTGTGTGTGTGTATAATACAAAGAAAACAAGGCCTATTGCATTTTGTAGAGGAGCACAGAAATAAAACAGCATCTAACCAGACCCTTTCCTTCTCGATGCTACATGAACACCGCCCCCCCCCCCCTCCCCCACACACAGTGGATCCTCCCCCACACCTTGAACACCCCCAACACTGGTTTAAACACACCTGGGCCAGGTGTGTAGCTGGCCCAAACGCATGCGGTGTTGGTGATGTCAGGAGGCCTGGGATTAAAGACCACTCCTCCAAGCCCTGCAGCTCCGCCCACACTACACCCCGCTTTCACCCGCCTCCAACTTGGAGGCCACGCCCTCCTCCCTCCGGCCGCCCCGCCCCCGGCACGCGCCGCCCGGCACGCCCCACTGGTAGCCGGTGAAGGTGGGGCTGATGGGGAGGTGCTGGAATACACGGTGGCGGCGGAGGAAGTCCATGCCGAAGGGCAGGTCGTAGGAACACAAGCGCTCCGAGGCCCCCGATCCACGCTTCAGCTTCCAGATCCCCCTCTCCTCCGGGGTGCCTGAACACACACACACACACACACACACACACACACACACACACACACACACACACACACACACACACAGTCATGAAAATGCCAAGTGTGCACGAGGAGGCTTCATTTAGTCTTTCCTCCATGTGAGAAGATGCCCCTCACCAGGAATAGTGTTGTCCAGAATGAAGGCCACGCAGCCCCCTACGAACATGGCTGTGGTCAGCAGGACATTCAGCACCTGGTCAACCTCCAATATCCCTGCAGAGCGGGAGCAGGAGAGAGTGTTAACATGTGTAACTAACGTGACATACACTATATCGATATTAACGATATTGTCTCATCTTATATCTCGTATGAAAATATATCGATATTTCTCATAATCTCGATATATCGCCCAGTCCTAACGAGTAACAAAATGTGTGTGTGTGTTGGAGTGTGTGCCCACCAGTGACGAGGGGGTTCCCTCTGAGGTAGCTGGGGAGCACCAGGCCGAAGAACATGGAGAAGCCGAGGACGAAGAGATTGCGGGAGGAGTTGAGATCCACGAACTGCAGGTTGGAGAGTCCCACGGCCGTGATCATGCCGAAGAGCGTGCAGAACAGAGCCCCCAGCACCGGGTCTGGCAGAGAGGCGAACAGCGCGCTGAACTTGCCCACAGTGCCCAGCAGAAGCATGAGGACAGCCCCGTACTGAATCACCCGCCTACTGCCCACCTGCACCAATCACAAACATCACACACACACTCATCAGCCAATGAGCTATCGGTAGGGAATTAAAAGTTTTCAGAGTCCTCATTATAATGGAGGGTAACAATGTACATTTACATGAATACATCTACATTTACATTTACATTTATGGCATTTAGCAGACGCTCTTATCCAGAGCGACTTACAAAAATCTACATCTACACACATACACTGCACATATTCACCGATTAGGTCAAAAACTTCCCTACCAATAAACTTTAAATTAAAAATGCCACATTAATATGCATTATGCATAAACAAATTTACATAAAGTTACATGCTTGGACAGTGTTCATATAGTAGTATTATAGTATCAGATTGGCATATTTAAAAGGTCAAGCTAGCACCCACGATGCTGCTACTGTCCTCATAAAGTAAATATTAAATGATTGCCTATACTGTGTGATCAGTATTGAGTGCATGTAAATATTGTCCAGTCACTATGGTAAACTAGTCTACATTACTAAACTAAACTAATCTACTGTTCCATCGCCTCGGGGCTGTAATGCATGTCCTGCACACTAGAGGGCTCTGTGGCCTGTACTTGTGAAGGGAGATTAGAGCTGCGTTTGTGAATGGGGACGACTGTGGAGCACAGAGCAGTGTCGTCCAGCAGGTGGCGCCACCTTAGTGATGCCCAGGACGCCGATGTTGGGACTGGAGGAGGTGGAGCCGTTCCCCGTGCCGAACAAGCCGTCAAGGACGCAGGAGAGACCCTCCACGAAGATGCCCCTGACGGCCGGGGACGAGAGGACAAGGACGGACGTCAAGGCCCGAGGCGCAACGTGAAGAATTTGAAACATCGACGTTCGCAGACAGATGTGTGTGCTCACATGAGCGTGTGTGTGTGTTGTACCTGTTAATAGCGTGCACAGGCGGGGGCGGGGCGCAGGAGAGACGTGCACAGGCGTAATAATCTCCTATGGACTCGATGATGCTGGCCACCACGGCACTCATCATCCCTATGACCCCCGCCGCGGTTACCGTCGGCAACCCCCACTGAACTACAACACAAAGCCCGATGTGCCGTTTACAGGAGAGTTACGGGTTCAGTACAACACACGGGGTTATGTGCTCAGATACAGTGTTAATGTAAAGGCTGTACACACAGACAGCATGCACCCGCATCGGCACACACACACACACACACACACACACACACACACACACACACACACACACACACACACACACACACACACACACACACACACTTACAGGGGTAGGGCACTTTAAACCAGGGGGCAGCTGCTAAGATGCCCTGGCGGGCGTCTGTGCGGGCGTAGAAGCCGTATTTGCCCTTCTCAGGGGGAAACACGTCCGTCACGGTAAAGATGAAACACAGAAACCAAGACACCAGGATCGCCATGATAATCTAGAGAGGGAGGGAGGGAGAGAGAGAGAGAGAGAGAGGTGGAGAGGTGGAGAGAGGGAGGGTGATGGAGAAAGGGAGGAAGAGATAGAGGTTTCCATTCATTTCCAGTTGCAGTGTTGTCATGGAAATTTTATTTATTTCACTATAATTCATGAGAGATGATAATCAATCATTAATAGTCTACATAAAAGATGTGTAATCAATTGATTAAAACATTGTGTTGGATATATAAACTGATGTTAAACACACATATGTGCACCTTCATTGTGGTCTGCATATGAGACCCGTGGAAAATTCTGTATGAGCTTGAACACTGTGTAGAGCACAACATGTCTTTAAATCATGTATTCTGATCATTAATGTATAAAAAGCACTCTGTGTGAACCCGATAGTGCAAGACTGCAAGCAGCTTGCAGAGAAGGAGACATTTCATATTTATGTACCTTAATTACAAAGATTCACAGTGAGAGTTAGGTATCCTTGAAACTTGGCTACTCACATGAGATGAGAAAGTGCCTCACTCTGCTAGGGAGGGGGTGATGGGAAGACACGGATCACTGGTGTGATAACCGTGACTCAGCAGATTTACACTATAAAACTCCATGGTTAGGGAGACTGGGCAGCTCTCTCTTGTCAACACTCAGGAGTGTGGGCAACAAAGATCTCTGCGTCGACTCGTATATGTTTGTCTGTTAATTCTGTTCTTTGATATTACTGTTTGTACTTTTAATAAATTTACTATAACTTTGATTACCGTACCCAGTTGGTTTTGATTAATATTTCTTGCTAACAACCAAGTTTTCCGTACCCAGTTGGTTTTGATTAATATTTCTTGCTAACAACCAAGTTTTCCGCAAATTTCCACGACAGTGTGTTTTCCGTATTGCCCACATGTAGAGGTCTGCACTCCCGCGGTAATCCCGCGGGACCCGACAGAATATCTTGCGGCACGGGACAGAATTTAATTGTTATTGGCAGGAGCGGGAGTTGAATTAGTCCAGGCGATGCGGGAGCGGGACCACATATACATGTAAAAAAATCCCGCAAATTAATAGTCTAGAAAATTATAATAATAACAACGCAATGATTTCCATGCATAAGGAACAGGACGAAAACAACTAATCATTCAGTAAGTAAGCAATAAACTAATTCAAAATATTGGCTAAGCAACTGATCACGTGAACATGAAGTGTGCGTCATTTTGTCATTTTGATACAGAAATGGCAGAGACTGTAGACCAGGGGTCGGCAACCTTTGAGACATGTCCAGTCAATGAGTGTGCCACTATGGCGGCGAGTTTAAATTGTTGACCGAGGAGGGGGGGAGGTGTAAATCGACACAAAAAGTATTATATCGCGATCGATCGCCAAGTTTAAACGCCTCCGCCGTTCGCGCGAGGTGTGCGTGCGGAGTCGCGCGCTACGGTCACTCGCGAAAGTATAATCCATTAATATAATAATTTATATTAAAATATATATTTTTGCTGATGCTGGTTCAGCGTGTCGCGTGCCAGTGACTATGCCTCGGTGTGCCAATGGTGGCACGCGTGCGGTTGCCGACCCCTGCTGTAGACGGTCAACCAGTTTCAGCTGTGGAAAATTCTATTAAAACAGGCGAATACACCACAATTAAGCCAACTACAGGAAAGTCTGATGTATGGAAGTCATATTCCATTGTAATTAATGGAGATGGAAATCGGCTTGTTGTGATACATGTCAGAAAGTGTTGGTGTACGTCACCTAACGGGATGTGTTTGGACTGTGATAAGAAATGGGACAGCGCGATCAATCGCTATATTGCTGTTTTAATAAATACATAAGAAAATTTCAAGTACTAAATCTAATTAACTCAATTCATATTAGGATTGCGGGCGGGGGCGACAGAAATGTGTATGTGGTGGGCGGGTGCGGGATTAAAACAAGCAATTTTTTGGCCGGTGCGGGCGGGAGCGGGATTAAAACAAGCAGGTGCGGGCGGGAGCGGGGTTAAAACTAGCGATTTTTTGGCGGGAGCGGGATTAAAACAAGCGATTTTTTGGCGGGAGCGGGTCTAAAACAAGCGGGAGCGGGATTAAAAAAGCAGTCCCGCGCAGACCTCTACCCAGGGGCGTCGCCTGGGGTGGGCTTCCGGGGCTTCAGCCCCGAATGATTATCCAGTAGCCCCGAACCTTTTCGCTCAGCTGTATTATTAATGAGGAGGCCAGTGCTGCTGTGAGAATAGGAAATCTCTTCACGCCAATCACAGTGCCGCTTCAAGGATAAAGTGCCGCCTTTCAGGAGAAACAGCCAATCAGCTTGCTGGTTTTGCGGGCGCGGAGGAGAGCCCACCCCCACCCCCGTGAGGGAGCGCGCATGCGCTCTAGCCATTTTTGGCAGCAGGTTGCAGGTTGCAGGTAGCTGACGGTGAATGAAAATGGATATACGGCGTTTTTTCAAGGAGAAAGGTAACGGTAGTGAACTATGTAAACTGTGATGACATTGTGGAGAAAGGTAACGGTAGTGAACTATGTAAACTGTGATGACATTGTGGAGAAAGGTAACGGTAGTGAACTATGTAAACTGTGATGACATTGTTTGTGGAGCTATCTGATAGCTGGTTAAAAACACACGTCTCCGAATCAAAACACAGATCAAACCCACTGTGTGCTTAATAAAATGCAGCTTGTCACTAGTCAGCTTCGGAATTAGTTAGCTAACCTAGTTAGTTAACCGACATAGATAGTTAACCTAGGTAGCTTAGGTAGTGAAGGTTTGAGGAAAAAAAAAACTTATATAGCTAGTTATGTTATAGCTAGTTATAGTTATAGTTAGTATGTTCAACGTGCCCTGATGTACCTGATAAGCTAATAACTATTTCATTTTCAAACTGTGTTTAATAATTTAGGATTGTAGGACTGTAAGCTATAATGAATGAAATTCAATTTAGCTAACTAGTTAGCTAGAAGGTGGACGTTGTGGATAGCCAGAATTTAGTACAATACTTTATGATGGTAGTTTAAAGCAGTTTCTTAACCCTGGTCACGGCCCTAAAATTGTGTGTTTTCCACTGGAGCCAACTGATCAGCTAATAAACAATCCTTTATTGAGTTTACACAGCACAGCATATCACAAAAAATAATTTACTTTTAATAGTTGAGGGTTAGGGTTTGTTAAGAGTTTGTTCAAATCTCAAGTATTGTGGTGTAATTTATTTCCTAATACCACAGACAAGAAAGGGAGTACAGAAGAGGGAGAAAAGCAAAGTGACTTAGAACAACCTGAGGAATTTGAAGTGTTAGAGAGGACTAGAGAGGAGAGCAGACAACAGGAGAGGAAAGAGGAGAGGAGAGGAGAGGAGATGGGAGAAGACAATACAAGTGGTATGGAAAACAATGTCTAATAAACACATTATTAATAAAATACACATGTTTTTAGTATGAAGACTAGCAAAATAATGCCAGATGTAGTTTGTTTTAGCACAGTCTTTTGTATTTAAAATATTGTTTCCAGCTTTATTTTAAGCATACTTTCTTGAATTACTATTTAACAGGGTAGAAGAGAGGGTGGAGAGAGAGGAAATATGAAATGTGGAGAGACCTGAAATGAACTGAACTGATCAGGACTGGACTGATCTAAAGAAAGAACAGGTTAGGAGAAGAAAGACTGTGCAAAAACATACAGGATAGATAATAAGTAATTCTTAAAGAGTATTAATTGTGTAGACCCCTTAGCACTAATAATTATTAATGTTTCTTTCAATAATTTGTTTGTGTGTCATAAAAGGTAAAAGAACAATTTAGAAACAAGTGAATTGTTTACATTATTACACAGTTGCATGAAATCCATTGTTGACATACTGATTTGCATACTTTATTGAGGAATGGATTTACTAATGGAATATACCTGGTCCATGTCCTTTAGTACAAGCTCACTATCTTTAGGTCACCAACAGTCATTCTGCAGATTTTGTGCACCCTTTGTTAAAAAAAAAAACTCCATATTATAGTGTTAAACATTATATATCAGGGTACGTATTGTAATATATATATATAATACTATATATATATATATAATACTATATATATATATATATATATATATATATATATATATATATATATATATAATTGGGCTGAGCCCCGGATCTTTACATACCCAGGCAACGCCCCTGCCTCTACCCACATGTACGAGGTGATACCAGACACCTGCAGGACACGGGCAGGCAGTAGCATGACATCCCTGTGTGTGTGTGTGTGTGTGTGTGTGTACCTTTGCTTCACTGAGAGTGTGTGTGGTGTGTGGGAGACTCACAGGGAACATCTTGAAGAGCGGGAGGCGGTAGGAGGACCAGCCTTTCTTAGCTTTGTAGATGGGGAGAGGGAGCTGCACATTACGGGCATATTGAGAGAAGAGCAGCACTAGAAAGATGGTCCTACACACACACACACACACACACACACACACACACACACACACACACACACACACAACCACACACACACACACACACACACACACACACACACACACACACACACACACACACACACACACACACACACACACACACACTGTTAAATGGTTATGCACAGTGTTGCCTGCTGCACTTGAGTGGATGTTGAAAGGGTCAATGCTGGAAACCCACTCTGAATGTGAAAGCCAACTAGTCAGGTACTGGTGTGTGTGTGTGTGTGTGTGTGTGTCACACTCACAGCATGGCGATGCCCCAGTGTTTGCCTGCCCGCTCTCCTGCAGCCTGGAAGCCCGACAGACCAATCAGGGCCACGGTGGGCGTGATGGTGAGGGGCCCGATGTACTTCAGCAGGAGACCCGGGAGACCCAGAGCGCCGATACACACCTCCACCAGGGAGGAGACGATTATAGCACCCTGGATCTGAACACACACACACATTATATACAACAAGAAAAAGCAGATATAATGAGGTTATGTGTACGAGTGCACACGTGTGTGTGTGTGTGTGTGTGTGTGTGTGTGTGTGTGTGTGTGTGTGTGTGAGTGAGATGTAGGATGAAAGCGGGTCTAGAGTGGACAGTGTGCTGAGACTGATAACAGCAGTCATTTGAACGGGCCGTGTAATCTAATGGAGCGTTGGGCCTTGGGACAGGCTGGCGTGCGTCACACGGCCCGGCCAGCGCCAAACGTGCTGTGTAACGTGATGCACGTGAGCACCGGGACATCAGGCTGTGAGAAGACCACAGAGAGCTTCTGCTAATGTGGAGACATCCAACACGTTTAGGCTTGTGTGGCATGTCTCCACCTCACCTTCATCCACCGCCCTACCACCCTCACCCCCCTCCCTCCCTCCCTCACCTCCACCCTTCACTCTCCCTCCCTCACCTCCACCCTTCACTCTCCCTCCCTCACCTCCACCCTTCACTCTCCCACCCTCACCTCCACCCTTCACTCTCCCTCCCTCACCTCCACCCTTCACTCTCCCTCCCTCACCTCCACCCTTCACTCTCCCACCCTCACCTCCACCCTTCACTCTCCCTCCCTCACCTCCACCCTTCACTCTCCCTCCCTCACCTCCACCCTTCACTCTCCCTCCCTCACCTCCACCCTTCACTCTCCCACCCTCACCTCCACCCTTCACTCTCCCTCCCTCACCTCCACCCTTCACTCTCCCACCCTCACCTCCACCCTTCACTCTCCCTCCCTCACCTCCACCCTTCACTCTCCCACCCTCACCTCCACCCTTCACTCTCCCTCCCTCACCTCCACCCTTCACTCTCCCTCCCTCACCTCCACCCTTCACTCTCCCACCCTCACCTCCACCCTTCACTCTCCCACCCTCACCTCCACCCTTCACTCTCCCTCCCTCACCTCCACCCCCCTCCCTCTCTCCCTCACCTCCACCCTTCACTCTCCCTCCCTCCCTCACCTCCACCCTTCACTCTCCCTCCCTCACCTCCACCCTTCACTCTCCCTCCCTCACCTCCACCCCCCTCCCTCCCTCTCTCCCTCACCTCCACCCTTCACTCTCCCTCACCTCCACCCTTCACTCTCCCTCCCTCACCTCCACCCTTCACTCTCCCTCACCTCCACCCTTCACTCTCCCTCCCTCACCTCCACCCTTCACTCTCCCACCCTCACCTCCACCCTTCACTCTCCCACCCTCACCTCCACCCTTCACTCTCCCTCCCTCACTCTCCCTCACCTCCACCCCCCTCCCTCCCCTCCACCCTTCACTCTCCCTCCCTCACCTCCACCCTTCACTCTCCCTCCCTCCATCACCTCCACCCTTCACTCTCCCTCCCTCCATCACCTCCACCCTTCACTCTCCCTCCCTCACCTCCACCCTTCACTCTCCCTCCCTCCCTCCATCACCTCCACCCTTCACTCTCCCTCCCTCCATCACCTCCACCCTTCACTCTCCCTCCCTCCCTCACCTCCACCCTTCACTCTCCCTCCCTCACCTCCACCCTTCACTCTCCCTCCCTCCCTCACCTCCACCCTTCACTCTCCCTCCCTCCCTCACCTCCACCCTTCACTCTCCCTCCCTCACCTCCACCCTTCACTCTCCCTCCCTCCATCACCTCCACCCTTCACTCTCCCTCCCTCACCTCCACCCTTCACTCTCCCTCCCTCCATCACCTCCACCCTTCACTCTCCCTCCCTCACCTCCACCCTTCACTCTCCCTCCCTCACCTCCACCCTTCACTCTCTCCCTCACCTCCACCCTTCACTCTCTCCCTCACCTCCACCCTTCACTCTCTCCCTCACCTCCACCCTTCACTCTCTCCCTCACCTCCACCCTTCACTCTCCCTCCCTCCATCACCTCCACCCTTCACTCTCCCTCCCTCCATCACCTCCACCCTTCACTCACTCTCCCCATCACTCCTCTAAAGTGTGGAACGGTGCCACTCACCTCTCGTATCCGTGGATACCAAATGTGCTCCGTGTGCAGGAGCTCTGTGCTGTTCACCACAGGAACGTCTGTAAGAAGACATAGTAGGAATACTTTACACACACACACACGCACGCACACACACACACACCCACACCCACGCACGCACGCACGCACGCACACACCCACGCACACACAGACACACACGCACAGACACACACGCACAGACACACACGCACGCACAGACACACACCCACGCACAGACACACGCACGCACACATGATCACAGACACATACCTGTTGTATTACATTTCCATTTCTCCAGTGAAAGGATGGCCCTGGCTGGGGCCAGGAACGCAAAAGCACTGGCCTGAAACAGTGGAAGTCTGGGAACACACACCACACACACACACACACACACACACACACACAAACAATTAATCTAATAACACAAGGACACAAATGATCCCAGCACCAACACAACAAGGACAACTCAATGCAACTCCCAAGACAAAAGGCAGCATGTGTGATCAGGGAGACAGTCACACTGCTCACAGAGACGACACTGAGCAGATAAAGAGTGTGTCAGACCACTTAGAGTGACCCACAGTACCACGGAGCAACCACTAGATGTCTCCAGACACAACAGAGAGGCATGACCACCAAAGGCATACAGTTGAGTTCTGAATTGACCTGTCGGGGTGTGACAGGGTTCATTCATAAAGTAGGAGTGGCTAATGTCCAGCAGTCAGAGATGATGCGCACACACACAGTGGGGTTACGAGGCCCTTTACCATATCCTGTCTTCTGTTACACGCTTCACTTGTTCAAATGTGATCAGTTTTAAATGGCAAATACACACTGTCCGTGGATGCACTCGTACGTAAGCAAACAGTGCACCAGCACACTAACCTTTAACACACACACACAACCCTCTCTATACGCACACAACCCTCTCTACAACACAACACGCACACGCACACACACTGCAAAACAGCCTAAACTGCTTGTTCTGTGATGTTAACTCGTGCTCAACAGTGAATCATCAAATTAAGCGGACAGCAACTACACCCACTCCAAATTAAGCGGACAGCAACTACACCCACTCCATCTCTCCCCCTTCTCATCCACCCCTCCCTCTCTGCCCTACCCTCTCTCACCCCCCCATCTTTTTCTCTTTCCCCTCCCTCCTCTCATTTCTTCTTTTTCCACCAGTGCCCCAAGTCACACTTGCCTGGATGCAACACGTGTCTGGATGACATCAATGTCACTCCTCTGACGTCCGTGAAGACCAGCTGTGTGGGGAACAGCAAAGAGCACTGGACAAAGTCTGCGGCCACACACACACACACTCACACACACGCACACACACACACATGCGCACTCACAGACACACACGCACTCACGAACGCACTCACGCACATGCACAACAGTGCCTTGCTAGGTCTCCTCTCTGCTACTACCCAATGTCACTGAGATATCACAGAACGAGCCTTTATTAGTGCCAAATCAAGGTTGTGTGTGTGTGTGTGTGTGTGTGGTACTCTTGTGACTGAAAGCACAGATGTGTAAGAGAACAGGACTGGTAACGCTTGGCTAACTAGCGTTAGGAAAAACCACCCACAAACACATGATGGAAGGAATATGCCCATCACATCACTAGGGTATTTCAGAGAAAGAAAGCAGATAGAGAGACAGACAGACAGAGAGGACCAGAGAGAGACAGACAGAGAGGATCAGACAGAGAGAGACAG
>NW_027506895.1:30000-107500 GCF_052324685.1 Brachyhypopomus gauderio
AATATTATCTTTCGTAATTGTACACATGATCAGGTCACTACCCTGTAATAGCAGTTTTACACAGCAAATCAGATACGAGCGCCACCATTACAGCCCCGCCCACCTGTGCTGTGACTGGCTCCATCGACACGCACGTGTACGTGTACAGAGACACAGACACACGGGGCCCCTGAGTGTAAAGTGCCTTATAAGCCATGAGCAGGACCATAAGCCCTGGATGACTGTGTGACAGGAAGGAGAGACCCCTGGAGCTAAGGAGGGACAGACAAGCTGTCTTAGGAGGGGACAGATTTAGTCTTAGGAGGGGACAGATTTAGTGTCAGAAAAGTGTGGAATTAAGAGCAGGTGTTACCAAGATGTGTGTGTGTGACCCAGTATGATTGGGTGGGTGCCACTGCATCTAGGCAGACACACACTGTGTGTGTGTGTGTGTGTGTGTGTGTGTGTGTGTGTGTGTGTGTGTGTGACCCGGTGAGGCCACAGGGCACACGCGCGCGTTCACACACCCCTGTTATGGCTCTGATACATGTTTAATCGTGTTGCCCTATGCAGAAGGGTAATTGGTTTAAGCCTCTCAAAGTGCCCATTACTCTGCTGTTGACCTCATTTCCCACACACTGCAGCTCAACGCCTGGACCACCGGCATCTCAACCCGCCCTCAGCTGGCTCTTATTTGAGTATGTAAAACACAGATCTGAAGGATGAACATGATGCAAAACAAAACCACACACACACACACACACACACACACACACACACACACACACACACTCACTCACGGGGATAGGGTAGAAGTTAGTGCTGTGTTTGGTCTCCTCTTCATATTTGCCGGGCTCTGCGGTGGAGTCCATGGGTTTGCAGGTGGAGTTCCTCCCCACGCCCATTCCTCCTCCTCCGTCCTCCTGCTGTCCCACTCCTCTCCTCCACCCGTTCTTCTCTTGCTCGCAAAGGAACACGCCTGCTCCGCCCAGCACCCTCACATGGTCCACCGGTTGGCCGGCCAGCTCATCTGCGGGGAAAAAAACAGTGAATCATTGGACGACCAGCCTCTGAGATTTACATATTTTTGAGAAAACAGATCCACGTTACAAGTGAGCCCACTTTGCTTTTTCTTTTTCTCTGGGGTAAAACAGGAGGAGGTGCGTCCTCCTGAGCAGAGACTCTGGCCTTTAACAAAGAACACTGTGAAAAGCTGAACAGCAAAGCATTCAGCTGTGGGAGCAATTGTAATGAAATCAGAGAGCGCTCTACAAAAGTCCTAATGAAATCCCTTCACATCTCTTGTGCTCGGGGACGTGCTGGTTTCATTAGCCCTGCGCTCAGGATCACGTTAGGGGAGATTAGTTAAGAGATCTGAAGTGATCGGTCACCTCCAGGGCAGCTGTGACATTGAAGCTCTGCTGTGAGAGGTGATGGAGGAGGAGATTAGGGAGAGGATGACAAGATAGGGGAGAGAGAGAGAGAGAGAGAGAGAGAGAGAGACCTTCTGCGTCCTGAGCACCAGGAGACTCCAGCTCCACCCGCTCCAACCATCTTTACTCTCTGAGCCACCTCCCACAACCCCACTGACCTTTGGCCTGTGACCTCGTGACCTGTGCGTTCTCTGCCACATCACCCCTCCACCTGTTGCCGGTCACCAGGGGCAACAGAAAGACCAAGCAGAAGCCTCTGGCCAGCGTCCACAGGCCATGACTCACCGCCCCCACACACCTCTCACGCGCTCCAGGGTGCCCTGGCCCTCCAGGGTGCCCTGGCCCTCCAGGGTCTGACCCAGATTCCACCTGGCACCATCACCCGAGCCGAAACCAGGGCCGAGCCCCAGGAATGCAGACTCAGCACACACGAGCTGGCACACGCACACACACGTGCACAGACACACACACACACACACACACACACGAGCGCGCTCACACAGGCTCGGATGCGTGCACAGATACACACTCACGCACACGTGCACAGATAGACACTTACGCACGCACACACTTTGTTATGATGTCCTTAACAGTAGCCTTCAGACGGTTCCTGTCCATGAAAGTGACACCACATATCCTTGGGCCCAGAGTCAGGCGGTACCGACATGTTCACTGTTGTGCTTCTATTAAAGGACACAACTTGGGTACAAAAAAAACCCACCACACACCTACCACAGGAAGCTCTCTGGTCCTGCCCTAGATGAGTGTTTGGTAGAATATAGGATAAAATCATCTGATCTAGCCCCATTAAGAACAGAACTCATTATAGCTACGCAACAGGTTTCTAACGCTGGCTGCTAGATGCTTTTCTCACAAAGCATCTTTGTCTTTGCTATGAGACAAAAAAGTTGTGTTTACCATTTTATCTAGACCTGACGCACATTCAAAATTACATGTTGCAAAACAGGAGAGAGGTGTGCTACTAATTCAACACTCGCTGGAAACATCCGAGTGGGAGGGGCTAAAACCGCTACCAATCAGAGCAGCAGGAAGCTGTATGGTGAGGGCTAAAAAACTGGGCAAGAGAATGAGAAGGAAGAGGAAGAGTGTGGGTATTACAGGTGAGGAAGAGCGGGAATACTCATCCATGAATAATCATTCACTAGTCATTATTCTGATGAAGGTGTTGTGTGTGTGTGTGTGTGTGAGAATCTGCCCATGTCATTTAGCCTAAATCACGCGTGTGCGCACGTCAGACTACATTTCTTTTTTCGTTTTATTCGAGCCTCTAAGCATGTCAGAAGTAAAATGGAGGCTTGGAGTAGGTTGGATAACACTGGCCTGCGTCAGGGAGAAGGAGCCAGAGACAGCTGATGTGGTGTCTAGTGAACAGAGTGACTCCTCCCACTTTATCTGTGATGGGTCCTTGAGTTTGTAGAGAAGTGCATGTGAACGTAGCACTATTGGCACCGCTGTTGTGCAGCCCGCACGGGGGTGGGAGGGTGGGGCCGTGGGACTCGATGGCGTCGAGCCCCCACCCACATGTTGGGTGGAGCTTCATCTCCACCCAGCCCCATACACCTGTGAACATACTTTAGGCACTACCTCTTGGTCGGCCTGGTAACGCTCATGCTCCCCCCCAACGCAAGATCACTCATACACACATGTCCGTGCATGTGTGCTGATGTGGTCGCTCACACTCGTGATTCTTTTACACACACACACACACACACACACACACACACACACACACACACACACACACACACACACACACACACACACACACACACACACACCTGCTTATTATCTTCTGATTCAGCAAGTATCAAGGAGATCATATTTGCACATCTGAATTTCAAAACCAGGAAGCAACAATCAAGTTGCTAGAAAACAAACATTTCTGGTAACTATAATTTCAGGAAATGGCAAAAACATTCCTGTGACACGAAAATTTTCCATATACAAATAATTCTGAGCTCACGTGTTGAAGACAGAACAGAGTAAAACCCCAACCAACTCACAGTGATTGAGCATTACAAACACAGACCACTACATACTTACAACAATACAAACACACACAGACAGGCAGCTGATCAGGGGGACAGTCAGCAAACAGGGTGGATGGAGCAGGGGACACTGGAGAGGGTGGAGGAGATGGAGGGTGGATGAGAGAAAGGAGGGTAGAGGAGATGGAGAGGAGGGTGGAGGAGAGGACAGTGTGCTGGACTGACCAGACTGAACAACCTAAAGCAGCATCATTCTTTACATCCACAAAGTGACAGTTTTAAACACAGAATATTTCTAGAGATGGGGAGAAAATGTAGAAATCAGGAAGACGGGATGACGGAATGAGAGAAAGAGAGATCCTGCATAAAACACACCACCCACCGACATAATTACGGAGCTACAGGTTTCACGCCCAGATAATCCAGACACCTTCCTCTCACTCACACCAGTCCTGACAAGATACATCATCATCTTCAACACAATACGAACACATCACAAGAGTGAGAGGTTGAGCACTTCTAGGCTTCAGACTTCTACTGTGTAGACACGGCAGACTGTTCCAGTACAAAAGACAAGACTGTATCAGTCTTCAGAACATCAGCTGGATAGCTAAAGGTTTCCAAGCACCAACTACAATGCCTCCCTAACAAACATTTTGGTAGAACACCACAATTTTTTCCACCTCTGTTAAGATGTTTGAAGTCTTGGCACAGATTAAAACAGAGGCACGAAAGAAGGTTGCACAAGAACCATGGCGCAATCGACGCTCATTTCTCATCAAACAAAAAAATCAGACCAACAACCACGTTTGTGTTGGCATGGGGCATTTACAAAACCACACAGGCTACAGAACCAGACAAACTCCCATGACCACAAAAGTGGCGGTGTGTACACACCCTACATCCAGGATCAAGCTAATTACCACGTTAGCAGAGTCCTCGTTCCCGCCGCCGGGTCGTTTCTGGCTGCTTCACCTTTGCTCCACCTCCGGCAGCCTGGAGATGGAGTTTCACGCTTCCAGGAGCGTGCGTGTTCTACTCCTTCCTCACCCGCATGGCACCGTCCACAGGACTTGACGTGTCACCAACGCGCCGTCGAGGACTTTTACAGAGATGTACGATAACTTCATTGAAAACATCCCAGCAGACAGGGCACAAATACCAAAGGGCTTGACCATCTAACCCGGAATGAAAGGCCACTGGGTGCAGGGGAAACGTTGGGCAGATGTCCACACAGACATGCATTGCACCCTGTGTCCTGGTATAGCGAAGTAACAGAGATCGAAAAAAAACGATTTTGCTTTTATGCTTAAAGCACAGGGAGATGACTAGCCAAACATACCACACACTGTGACGGCGCTTCCTCGACGCATCACACGGATTTAGAGATTTGTTAACTAACTGGAAAAACCTCCACGGCTACCGGTTCAGTAGTGCCACAATTCAGGACTTCTGAACACTGAATAAATGTCATTTGCGTAGATTAACGGCTTGGTCGCTGTTTCTACAAAAGCACATGGTGACAACGCGCCAAAAACAATAAAAACACACGGACACCAGCTTGTTCTGGTCACGTTCTTGTCTACCACCCTACCGCCGACCTGAATCAGTGATGCTTTTGCTTCTTCTGTGTGGGCTCGGTCATCTGTTGAACGTGGCCTGCAGCTAGCGAACAGCTTGACCGTCCACGCGGTGGTCTGCAGTGCAGCGTCTCTAATCTAGACCCCTTCAGAATCGCTCGCTGGTGTTCACACTGCAAATCTGAGACACACGTCACTTCACCGTAATTCCCCCAGCTTACACATGCCAGCTGCAACTTGGGTGCGTGCTGTGAAACTGTTTAGAACCTCAAATGGACACAGCACACACACCACAGAGTGGGGTAGGTGGGTCATTAGAGGGGTCTGGCAGTACCTGCGTGACCGGTCTGTGTGTGTGTGTGTGTGTTTGGGAACGAGGTGATGGATATGACGGAAAGCAAGAGGAGACAGGGTGGGGGTCGGGGTCAGATTTCCAGCAGAGCACTGTGCGATGCGACACCGATGACATTCAACAGATACGGTGGCATGTAGGTGTTATGGGAAGAGTAAAGATGGGGTATACATTATAGATGACAGGAAACGGTTCGACCTAAAAGAAACACAAGACGACACTTCCTGAACAGACAGGATCCAAGATACGCAAGTTGTTTGTGTGTGTGTGTGTGTGTGTGTGTGTGTATCTACCCTTGCTTTCCAAACAAAGGATGAAATTTTTATGATCAGAAACAAGAGCGTTATGTGACTTCAAAAACAAGAAAGGTCACACTATAAACCCCATAATTCTTACTAACATACAATCAATATACCCACCCATTGGGGGCGGGGCTACAATCCCTACATTAACCTATGCGTTAACCTACAAGCACTTTAGACGGTAACCACTGGTATGTTATCAGTCAATGCAAAGCCCTGTTATGCCCTTTAAATAAAGCCCAGAACAGATGGGAAAGGTTTGGTTGCTGGGTGTCTTTTCCTGAGAGTCTGGTTAAAGGTAGTGAGACTCACTAAAACACATGAACACACACCAGCTGCAAACCGGCAACCGATCGGCGAGCTGGACAGTTCACACATCTTCAGTTTTGACCCGAGTCACGCGATGGGAAGCAGCGGACGTGGACGTGACCGAGCACGTGAGAAGAGAACTGGATGTGTGTGTGTGTGTGTGTGTGTGTGAGAAAGATTGTGTATGGAGACAACGGGAAAATAACTGCTTCTAGAGACCCAAGTTCCGTTCACTACTAAAAGTAATCTGGTGAAAAAAACAATTTAATAAAATTATATTTAGTTAACTATGAGGAGCGCCAAGGTAACAGAGAGCTGCATCCAGCACCTGGAAACGGACCACTCGCTCTGCACAAACGGTCAAACACAACGGGCCGTGACCACAGCAGGAAGCGCCCGCACCTCCAGGAGAGGGTCAGGACGAGCCCAGCTCAGGACACGACCCTGGCCGCCTGGACACAGACAGCACTCCACCATGACGAGGACATACAGGCAGGGTGAAGAATAACAGAGACACTGCGTTCAGACCCATCTTAGCTCTCTGACCGAAGAGTGTGTGTGTGTGGCCGCATCAATACAAGAAGAATAATAAACGCTGTTGTAAAAATTACTCAATATTAGTACATGTGCTTTCAGTTTGTACATCAGGACTCCAAAGACCTTCTGTATTACTTTTGTATGCGTTACTGCTACTGGAATCTGTAATTTAGGTTATTGTAGCAGGAAATTACATGAAATCAACCAGAAAGCAAGAGCATGAGGTGTGTGTTCTTCACCAGGAAGAAATGTGAATCCAAGGAAGTGTTGCTCTGATCAGTGCTCTCCACTTGATCTCCAGAAGGAATTCGGATTAACAAAATACATCATTACGCAACTGAAAGGTCCCAGTGGAACGGACTGCCCAGTGTTAGCTGGAAGTCCTGTCTGTATTCCAGCCTGTAATGTGCCTGTTACCAGACTAAACAAATCTAAGGGTTTAGCCCCACAGCAAAGCAAGGCTTTCAAACCTAATAAATTTCTAAAGCAGTCATTTAATCCGCTCAGCAACACAGATTCATCATTTTCTTAGAGTTACGGACTTCCACACGAGTATTGACTCAAACTGACTGTACTGGCTAGGACACATTCTATCAGTAGATGATAAAGCATTTTTGTAAGTTTCTCTGCATAAGAGTGCCTGCTAAATACTGAAACTGTACATGTACATCGCATGATACAAGTTGCGATGTGCATGTACAGTTGGATCACGTATGATCCAAGTTACCAGTTACTCACTGGGAAACCATTTACCACGCACACCAGTCCATGTTGGAACGCCCCCTGCACAGAGAACTCTGACTGAAGACACGACACAAGGACACAAGAATGTCGTGTTTGAAATCCAACCCCACCATCAACACAACACACCCGACATTGTTTTCTTATATGTGTAAATTAATCTGAACTGTAAAGTAAAATGCAAACAGAGTTCTAAGAATGTGACGAACGAATGAGTATAAGGTTAAACAAAAGTGGTGCAAAAAGCACTCTTTTACCTCAATTATGAAAGACCAGACACATACTACAGAAGGGTTGAGTGGGGGGTGATGGTCACACATCAGGCGGTCAGTGATTTATGACAGAGGAGCTTCAACACCAGATGATCTGTGTAGATTACCAGAATGGGAGTCCCAATTCTTCAGTTTTTAACTGTGTCAGTTCAGTCAAATGTACCATCAATAGGGGTTTAAGGGGGTTTTAAGTGATTAGAAGCTTCCCAGTGCTGAGAAATGTCAGTTTCTCTGGCTCGTTGTTACTTAAGGTGACGACACACACGGTTGGTGTGGACAAGGTGAAACCTCCTCACAGCAGAAACGACGTGACACTTTCTGCGAGCGTTACACACATTTGACGTGAGGTGTTTGAACTGGAAAAGAAAATAATAAACACACACATTCATACATGGCCACATACATTCATACACGGCCACACAGTGGCGTTATATCGCTCACGACGACAGGCCGCGGAGCCCTGTGAGCTAACCGACCGTAGCTGGCTAGCCACCGCCGCCGTCTCTGCGTCCACCACCGGCGGTTTAAAAGGGACCGCCAGGGAACCGCCAACCGGCGCCACGCGCTCGAGCGTTCGGATTAGCTACGTAATCCACGTCGCGCGCGGAATTGCGGGATTAGGACCGATGGTGTTGAACACACACCGGTAAAATGCACGTGCCCTGCACTTACAGACACTTTCCGTGTGGATTTGTGAACCTACCTCGTATAACAATGCGGTGTGAGAGCTATAAGCAGTTAGTAGCCGCCTCTGGCATCGTTATATGGTCTGTTAGGCATTTACTCGTGCCTGTGCCGAGTGCTTTTTGGGTATATGACCCAATTTTTGGACATTTTTGGACACCAGTTTTCAGCTCAGCTGGCTATATGATCAGTGACTTGGGCCTGTGTCTTTATTACACGAGATTAGTCAGCACCCGTTTGAGGATGCCCTGCTATCCAGTAGTTTACATGATATACATTGCTAAAGATGTCCTGCTATCCAGTACTTTACATGGTGGACATTGCTGAAGATGTCCTGCTATCCAGTACTTTACATGGTGGACATTGCTAAAGATGCCCTGCTATCCAGTACTTTACATGATGGACATTGCTGAAGATGTCCTGCTATCCAGTACTTTACATGATGGACATTGCTGAAGATGTCCTGCTATCCAGTACTTTACATGATGGACATTGCTAAAGATGTCCTGCTATCCAGTACTTTACATGATGGACATTGCTGAAGATGTCCTGCTATCCAGCAGTTTACATGGTGGACATTGCTAAAGATGTCCTGCTATCCAGTACTTTACATGATGGACATTGCTGAAGATGTCCTGCTATCCAGTAGTTTACATGGTGGACGGTGCTGAAGATGTCCTGCTATCCAGTAGTTTACATGGTGGACGGTGCTGAACTAAAGCGCACACATCGAGCCAACACCGGTTCAGCCTGCGCACTGCAGGACTCGCCACCGTCCTGCTTATCGTCTCATAACCAGGCCTGGGACACGAGTCCACAGAAACACCAGCACTGCGCAGAACCGCCACCAAAACGCCAGCGACATTTAAGAAAGGTGAGGGTGCCACCTTTATGCCATCCAGATGTACCTTCACAACTCTGTAGAGGACAAACCCGGCAAGAATGAACACGCACAGCCATTTTTTGGAGATATAGCTACTTGACGAATGCTCACCTGTCCTAGGAGAAAAACTGCGAAGAAGTTTATTTTCCTCTTCGTCAATTTCCCGTGCGGCGTTTTGCCTCGGCGGTTATTTCTTCTCCCTTCTCGACCGTCCTACTCCGGTCACACGAAGAGAACACAGTTCCCAACCGCTCCCAGCAGTGGCTCTGCGGCAGAATATATTCTCCTCCACAAGTCCGCTCCACATGAAGCAAACGAAGGGGGTGGTACTGTTAGATTTTGTCTTACATAGCCTGAAAACAGGCACATACACAGCAACACGGGGTTAGCGGAATTTCCGCGCATGCTCAGTACATGCTCTGACGTCACCTACTACGTAAGAGAGCCAGAACCAATAAAATCGTTCAGATAAAATGACGCAGTCAGAACCGTCATCGTTTGAGGGCCGAGGACACTCGGCTTCTTTGAGACAGCTCGACGTACATGACAGGCCGTTTTAACATAAAATGGGCTTCACCCCACTTACATTATAGATATCTGTAACTACATTACAGATATATGTATATTTAATTTAAGATATCTAATTATATTTTAACTAGGCAAAATGTCAGTTTGAGATATCTCCAATTACATTCAGACTAGTATAAATTACGTAATATTCACCGTTGGTTTGTATGGAGGCTCAAGTTCAAGATATCTGCAATTAATTACTGACTATCTGAAACGTACATTTCAGATATCTACAATTAAATTATTACTAGTCAAAAAGTCAATTACACATATCTCGTTTTTTATTCTGACTAGTCATTATTCTAATTAAAGATATCTTAAACATACTCATTATTTAAGATATCTTAAACATATTTTTAGATATCTGAAACTAAGATTGGACATTTTGTGTTAAAACGGCCTTCCATACGACGTCTCCATCTATCTAAACTCTAAGCTCTTCCATTATGCTGTTTTTTTTAATAAGAGGAAAAATGGCGCCTTCCAGCTTCCACCCAACATGTGTGTCCCTGTGCGCCCCCTGGTGGTGAGATCACGCTGCTGCGGCTTTATTTCCAAGGTTTCCCTGTTCCCTGACCGGGCTGATCGAAATTGTTTGCGCGTTTATCTTTTCCGAGTTGCAGATTATTAAACACAGTTTTCCATTATGGTTTATCAAACATATTTAATAGTTAGATTTAACTTCCACTATTTTTCGGTCACATTTTTGTGGGGCCCTTGCGTAATTTGTGGAGTAAATTAGGCCTACAACAGCCATAAACGTATCGGGCTGACTGGATCTGGCAGTGATAACTGCGGATTATCAGATTACGTTAAACAAGTAGCTAAACCAAAAGTATAACGTTTTTCACAACGAAGTCGAAGGCCTGGCATTGTGGAAAATGTGACAAACAAGAATATCATACATCGTAGGATATATCGTACAACTGTAATTATTCAGTCGCACCTAACAGCTAACGGTTCAAGCTTTAGGGCAGAACAAGACCGATAATCAGTGGCTTGCCGTAAATAAGAAAATACTATTTCTCATACGCCCCAACATGTGATTAGACGAGGTCTGATACTTTTAAAGCTTATTATTAACACTGCTTGACTTCACCATCAATACAGATGCTTTCTGTGCTTTTACAAATGGCCATAAGACCATCATGCAAGGTACAATTTCGTAGCTTTTCTCCTTCAGACTCGTCACACTGCTGACGCCAAGACTGGCTGGATAAACACTGAGAGGTGTATTTACTGACGTCAGCGTTCACGAAGCAGTCTCATTTAACAGCTAGTGAGAGAATTAGCCATAAGGAAGCACCAGTATGATTAGTGGCCATAAACCACTGTGCTATTGGCACTGTGGTAAGGTCTTATCAAAGTACGTTCTTGATGATAAGGACTTGTTTATCAGTGCAGACTCGGATGTGCGCGCGGTAGGTGGACGTCACAGGAGGACAATTAGCAGCCTCGGGGCACGTGAGTCAAACGCGAGAGCGAGCTCGTGCATTTCCGTTTAGATGGAACATAAACTGATGCAACAACTGGGAAAAGCTTCGCTGTTTAGCGGACTGAGGGCAATGACCCCTTACATGCTCTGCAGTATGTCTCGGTGTTCTGTCACGGCGTCTGTGGTCAGTGCAACAGTTCAGGGGTCCTCATTTCCGAAGCCTTCATTTGTAAAATGTTTTATAAGATCTAAACCAAACAGAAGTCTACATATACCTACTACAAATTGTTTTGGTATACATTGAAACTTATTGTATTGATTTTATGAATTAGGTATCTGGAAGCGTCTTGGGTCGTCTAATTTTCCAAAAGCAATGTATCGTGACTTCCAGCAGCGCGTAAAACGCGGCAATGTGAGTTAAGATATGTCTCCATCTAGTGGCTGTACCTAAGAATACAGGTACAGAGCGCTTACGGTTTTGTTGTTGTTTGAGAATTAGATGTTTGATCTTGAGGGCCATACTCTAGTCTGAAGACTATATTAGAACATTATTAATTATGTTTAGAGTGCTGAGGCTCTGCTGGAGTGAAGATGCAATTAGAACATGTGTTCTGATTATTCGTGTGACATAATCCAAAGTGATGCATGCTAACCTCGTGTTACAACAAGATAAGTGCATTCTTTATTCATTACATCATCATAAGATCGTATTATTCTCTATCAAATAAACACAATAAATAATATCAATACATTTACATTTGTATGTATCTGCTCATGTATGGTAGGAATTATAATGAATTTGAGATTATGATTGGAAGAATACAGTAGATTGTAATTTTACTTTCGCATAACTGTGCTTGCTTTTGCATGTGAGATACCCAATGTGTAAGATCAACTGAAAAGGGCAAAACAAAAAAATATATATATATATAATGAACCACATTTTCCTGCAATGCAAATTTTTCAGGCAATAACACCAAACACACAGCTACACATATTCTTTAGAATACAGCACATGTTCTCATAATCTGTCTGATATAAGAGCATTCACAATATTTTCAACAGTGCTTGTTAACAAACAGTGATGCGAGACATCACTCTCGGTCGCTTGTCTACTGTTAGTGCAATTAAGACTCGCGCAGGACCTGGAAATGACATATTACACTATTTTATGCTACACGTACGAGTCCTTTAGTCTTGTGTGTAAGACTGTAGGAAAACCTACTGGCCCACAAAATACGAGGGAATCTCTGTCAGTCACAGTGCAGGCAAACCACAAAAAAAAAAATCACACATTTTTGGATAAGCATGCTTAAACTCAGTGTTCTTGTCCTTCCGGTTTGTGTTTGTCATACTGTGTTTTGGGTGATTACTACTTCACTGTCGTTAGTGAGTCCCTGTGGTTCTAGAAGTCTTTCCTGCCTCTGGAGGCTCTTTGAGACAGTCCGTAGACGAGCTCCCTGTATACACTGGAGCAAAAGAAAAGGGTTGAGATAATCAGGGTGATGTTGGGTCCCAGTCTCTATGTCTCCTGTTCAAGAAGATCACAACACATTGCCAAGGCAGGCTGATTTCACTCCGTTTCTCCTGAAGGTGGCGGGCTCTGGCAGTGGTCTGGGGAGATGGGAAAGTGGGTGTGGTTTGCAAAGCAGCTCCATTGGTTTGTCAGTGAAGCAGCCAGGGTCTGGTGGACCAATGGCTGCCCTCTCTCCATTTGATTGGTCGGTATCTTTTCACTGCGCAATACAAATGATAGTTTCCAAAACTAAATAGCCCCTATGTACTCATCCAAGCAAGTCTTATCAGAGTGCCGCAGGCTTCAGTGCAATGTTCTACGCTAGATTGGGGGAGGGGCAGGGGGGAGGGGCAGGGGGAGGGGCTTCCGGACTTGTTTGCTGTGTGCTGCAGACTGGAGAGGAGTGGATTTGGAGGAACGTGGATCATCAGGAGACTTCATTTTCGCTGTGGTGGCAAATCTATATCACATTCTCAAAGAGTTGCATGGAGCTCATAATGTTGTCATCCTAAAATCAATAACAAGGAAGGAAGAAGGTAACAGTGATGCTGATGGCCGGTCCAGATGTATGTCATTAAGAAAGAAATCTATCAGACCAATCACAAAAGTCCTGTCATTAAAAAAGAAATCTATCAGACCAATCACAAAAGTCCTGTCATTAAGAAAGAAATCTATCAGACCAATCACAAAAGTCCTGTCATTAAAAAAGAAATCTATCAGACCAATCACAAAAGTCCTGTCATTAAGAAAGAAATCTATCAGACCAATCACAAAAGTCCTGTCATTAAAAAAGAAATCTATCAGACCAATCACAAAAGTCCTGTCATTAAAAAAGAAATCTATCAGACCAATCACAAAAGTCCTGTCATTAAAAAAGAAATCTATCAGACCAATCACAAAGTCCCGTCATTAAAACATATAGTGTTTTCTTTTTCTTTATTCCTTCCATTGTCATTTGATAAACATTCATTACACAAATTACAAAATCTTACTGACCTTCTGGCATGTCTCAATGAACTCCTCGATAGTCACCACACCATCTCGGTTTCTGTCCATTTTCTGCAGAAAAGCAGAAAAACACTGCGTTGCTTTGCACTGTAATGCTTTATGAAAAGTATGTGTGTGTGTGTGCGTGCATTTGTGTGTATGCATCTATGTGTGTGTGTGTGTGTGTGTGTGTGCATGCGTATGTGTGTGTATATGCATATATATGTGTGTGTATTGATATTACCTGGAAGAACTTTTCAACATGTTCAAATGGAGCGTCGTCTCGTACAGTGGGGTAGGTGTACCTACCCATCATATCATAGATAGACTTCATGATCAGCAGCATTTCCTACACACACAGCAACATGTAACAAATATGATTTATTAAAACCATAAGGCATATTTGTTTCGGACAGCTCCACAAGATGGCAGTGTGGCTGTATAGAAAAAATGCCAAAATCGCAAGAGAAAAGTCGATTTTCTGGCCTGTGAATAGATGAGGTTGCTGATGATAAGGTTTAACAAACAAGTAAACATTTTTCAGGAAGCCATCCGAAGGTGCTAGAGAAATCTTCAAAAAGACCTAAAAAATGACCCAAAATGACCCAACACTGTCAGCTCACAGAAAATGACCCAGCAGTGTCTGTCAGCTCACAGAAATGGCTCGGTGGATTCAGGATCGGATTCAGACACCTTAACCTGTTGCACACTTTATCGTGTTTGATTTTGAATGGATGTAATTGCCATTTTACCTACCAATTTACACTTAATCACCCATAATAACAAAGAGAATAAAAATGGTAATTAAATATCAAGTATGGGCATGTTTTATTCACAGCAGCATTTAAAGCCTTTATTAGGGCTCTCCAAACGTAGATCATTGTCTTGTTTGTTTTGATGATCCTTGAGATGTGTCTCTAGGACTCAGCTCCTGTTCATCTGTTGGGCTCTGAACTGACTGGACATCGTTTAGCACTGTGTATTCCTGTGATCAAATTTTGGCATAGATCAGGTCAAGGATGTAACTGTACGTAAGATGGTCTGGATACGAGCGTCTGACAAATGCAGACGATATAAGTGTAGAGTACAACGTTTTCTAAGGTGTTGAGTGTTCCCAGGAGCACAGAGGCCCCGACCCGTTTGAAATGGAAGAAGCTCGGCGTAACTTTGGACCTTTGCGGAGCTGGACGTTCAGCAAAACTGGGCATGAAGACAAAAAAGTGGTTTGGTCAGAGATGTATGAAAGAATACAGCTGTGCAGTGATGGGAAACCCTCTTGGGATAGACGACCATTTGCAGCACTCTGAGTGTGGCCGAGTGGCAGGACAGAAGCTACTGTTGAGTAAAAGACATGAAAGTCCACTTGGAGTTTGCTAATCGGCATTTAAAGGATACTGGCAACATTCTTGAGTCCACTGAACGGAAAACAAACAAAAAAACAGGTACTGCACATCACCTGAGCTACATCCTACGGTGAAACATGGTGGTGGAAGCATTATGCAACGGGCTTGTTTCCATGTAACATGGACAGAGAGACAGGTAGCAATAATAAATTAATAAATGCAACCAAAAACAGGAACATACTTTAAGAAAGCCGTCCCCCTAGCACACGCAAATTCAGAGTGGGGTGACAGTTCAATGTTTTAATACAGCAAGGACCTGAAGCATATAGACAAACAACACCAGAGCGTGCAGGGCAAATACCTGGATGTGCTCAAGTGGCCGAAGCCCAGACAACAAGCAAGTGGAGGATTCTGAGGACGTGACTGTAGACATGAACCATCTAATCTGACAGAGCTTGAGAGAATCCGCTATGAAGAATGGGCTAAACTGCTCAAATCCAGGTGTGCAAAGCTTTGAGATGTTTGACTCATAGCTGATATTACTGCTACTCTTTTAAGGGTAAGGGTCTTGATTCTTTGTGAGAGTAAAGTTTTTCAATTCATTTATTAATTGTAGACTGATGAGTAAAATGGCAATTATGCCCACGATGTGAGACATGCCTATAAGACAATAAAGTGTGCAACAAGGGGGCTGACTACTGTCCAAATTCACTGTATACAGAAGAAACAACACAGGCTGGATGTACCTCTTTGGTAATGTATCCATCTTTGTTGATGTCATAAAGGTTGAAGGCCCAGTTCAGTTTTTCTGTCACAGAACCTCTCAGGAGTACAGACAGACCAATCACAAAGTCCTGTCATTAAAAAAGAAATCTATCAGACCAATCACAAAGTCCTGTCATTAAAAATATATAGTGCTTTCTTCTTATTTATTCCTTCCATTGTCATTAGACAAACATTCATTAGACAAATTACAAAATCCTGCCACAAAAAGACATTGATCAATTACCAAATCTGTTATTTTAAAAATCCATCAGACCAACTAGTGTCCTGACACTGAAAGACAATCCATCAGACCAAAATTTGGCCATGAAAAAAGCCAATTATCAGACCAATCACAAAGTCCTGTCATTAAAAATATATAGTGCTTTCTTCTTATTTATTCCTTCCATTGTCATTAGACAAACATTCATTAGACAAATTACAAAATCCTGCCACAAAAAGACATTGATCAATTACCAAATCTGTTATTTTAAAAATCCATCAGACCAACTAGTGTCCTGACACTAAAAGACAATCCATCAGACCAAAGTTTGGCCATGAAAAAAGCCAATTATCAGACCAATCACAAAGCACTAGCATAAAAAGCACATTAACGCATGGGGAGAGGGATAAATATGAGTGTGCAGCTCAGAAATGCCATAGCTGTTCACCTCAAACCGAATGGAGCCATTTCTGTCCAGATCGAATGCATTGAAGAGGAAATGGGCGTATGTAGTGGCATCTGGGAACAGACAGAGGGCGCAACAGAGTGAAGTGTGGTGTGCTCCTCATACCAAATCAAACCTGGCTTCTCTTAGTAATATCAGCTTGATCGACCGATTGTATAAATATGCGAAGACGATGAAATGGGGTCTTTATTACCTCCTTGGGGAAAAAACTGAGAGTAGATTGTCTTGAAAGTTTCCTCATCGACCAGCCCACTCGGGCATTCCTGAAATGGAAGGAGAAAGAGGGACTCATTAAAGATCTAATTAAACCTGCAGACGGGCAGCTACTGCCCTACATTTACACCAGTACTGCAGTTCAACACCACTCACCACAGTCGACACTCAGCTGTGCCACTGTAACCCCTGCTGAGCACAAAGGTGCTAAGCAGTAATCCCTAAGCTTCAAATCTTCACATCCATCTACAGCTTGAAGTCTAAATTTTAGACGTGATCCTTCCATGGTACGTTTTAAAGACCTGTACGCTTGAAAACTCAAAACTCACGCTTCCAGGTGTCGTTTGTTATACACTAAACCATGTTTTGAATTTGTTCCCATTTCAGTCTAAAGTCATTTTTGCTTTTGATCTTTGAAACAAATTAAGTGTGGAATTGTTGAACTGAAATGCTGAATAAAACACTCATCTCCATGTCTGCATTCAAAACACTCCTACTGTGCAACGGACACAGTGTATACTCCAGTATTGCATTCACACAGAATTGATGAAGGGGACCTCCATGACCGGCAGTTGTTGTCCAGTAGGTGTTAATTGGACGACATGTCTCTCTGTCCCTGACAGTGAGTCCCAACCTGACCAGTGTGTTACTGAGATCGTCCCTGACCCACACTCCAACCTGACCAGTGTGTTCCTGAGATCGTTCCTGACCAACACCTCAGCCTAACAGGTTTGTTCCTGTGATTGTCCCTGACCAAACACCCCAACCTGACCGGTGTGTACCTGAGATTGTCCCTAACCAACACCCCAACCTGACTGCTGTGTTCCTGAGATCGTCCCTGATCAAACACCCCAACCTGACCACTGTGTTCCTGTGATCGTCCCTGACCAACACCCCAACCTGACCAGTGTGTTCCTGAGATCGTCCCTGACCAACACACCAACCTGACCAGTGTGTTCATGAGATCGTCCCTGACCAACACCCCAACCTGACCAGTGTGTTCCTGAGATCATCCCTGACCAACACTCCAACCTGACCAGTGTGTTCATGAGATCGTCCCTGACCAACACACCAACCTGACCAGTGTGTTCATGAGATCGTCCCTGACCAACACCCCAACCTGACCAGTGTGTTCCTGAGATCATCCCTGACCAACACCCCAACCTGACCAGTGTGTTCCTGAGATCATCCCTGACCAACACCCCAACCTGACCAGTGTGTTCCTGAGATCATCCCTGACCAACACTCCAACCTGACCAGTGTTTTCCTGAGATCGTCCCTGACCAACACCCCAACCTGACCAGTGTGTTCCTGAGATCATCCCTGACCAACACACCAACCTGACCAGTGTGTTCATGAGATCATCCCTGACCAACACCCCAACCTGACCAGTGTGTTCATGAGATCGTCCCTGACCAACACACCAACCTGACCAGTGTGTTCATGAGATCGTCCCTGACCAACACCCCAACCTGACCGCTGTGTTCCTGAGATTGTTCCTGACCAACACCCCAACCTGACCAGTGTGTTCCTGTGATCATCCATGACCAACACCCCAACCTGACCAGTGCGTTCCTGAGATCGTTCCTGACCAACACCTCAGCCTAACAGGTTTGTTCCTGTGATTGTCCCTAACCAACACCCCTACCTGACCGGTGTGTTCCTGAGATCGTCCCTGACCAACACCCCAACCTGACCAGTGTGTTCCTGAGATCATCCCTGACCAACACCCCAACCTGACCACTGTGTTCCTGTGATTGTCCCTGACCAACACTCCAACCTGACCAGTGTGTTCCTGAGATCGTCCCTGACCAACACCCCAACCTGACCAGTGTGTTCCTGAGATCATCCCTGACCAACACCCCAACCTGACCACTGTGTTCCTGTGATTGTCCCTGACCAACACTCCAACCTGACCAGTGTGTTCTTGAGATCATCCCTGACCAACACCCCAACCTGACCACTGTGTTCCTGTGATTGTCCCTGACCAACACTCCAACCTGACCAGTGTGTTCCTGAGATCGTCCCTGACCAACACCCCAACCTGACCGGTGTGTTCCTGTGATCGTCCCTGACCAAAACCCCAACCTGACCGCTGTGTTCCTGTGATCGTCCCTGACCAACACCCCAACCTGACCACTGTGTTCCTGTGATCGTCCCTGACCAACATTCCAACCTGACCAGTGTGTTCCTGAGATCGTCCCTGACCAAAACCCCAACCTGACCACTGTGTTCCTGTGATTGTCCTTGACCAACACTCCAGCCTGACCAGTGTGTTCCTGAGATCGTACTTGACCAACACACCAACCTGACCAGTGTATTCATGAGATCGTCCCTGACCAACACCCCAATCTGCCCGGTGTGTTCCTAAGATTGTCCCTGACCAACACCCCAACCTGACCAGTGTATTCCTGAGATCATCCCTGATCAAACACCCCAACCTGACCACTGTGTTTCTATGATCGTCCCTGACCAACACTCCAACCTGACCAGTGTGTTCATGAGATCGTCCCTGACCAACACCCCAACCTGACCAGTGTGTTCATGAGATCGTCCCTGACCAACACCCCAACCTGACCAGTGTGTTCATGAAATCGTCCCTGACCAACACTCCAACCTGACCGGTGCATTCTTGAGATCGTCCCTGACCAACACCCCAACCTAACTGGTGTGTTCCTGTGATCGTCCCTGACCAACACCCCAACCTAACCAGTGTATTCCTGTGATCGTCCCTGACCAACACCCCAACCTGACCGGTGTGTTCCTGTGATCATCCCTGACCAACACTCCAACCTGACCAGTGTGTTCCTGAGATCGTCCCTGACCAACACCCCAACCTGACCAGTGTGTTCCTGAGATCATCCCTGACCAACACCCCAACCTGACCAGTGCGTTCCTGAGATCGTCCCTGACCAACACCCCAATCTGACCGGTGTGTTCCTGAGATCGTCCCTGACCAACACCCCAACCTAACTGGTGTGTTCCTGTGATCGTCCCTGACCAACACCCCAACCTAACCAGTGTGTTCCTGTGATCGTCCCTGACCAACACCCCAACCTGACCGGTGTGTTCCTGTGATCATCCCTGACCAACACTCCAACCTGACCAGTGTGTTCCTGAGATCGTCCCTGACCAACACCCCAACCTGACCAGTGCGTTCCTGAGATCATCCCTGACCAACACCCCAACCTGACCAGTGCGTTCCTGAGATCGTCCCTGACCAACACCCCAATCTGACCGGTGTGTTCCTGAGATTGTCCCTGACCAACACCCCAACCTGCCTGGTGTGTTCCTGTGATCGTCCCTGACCAACACTCCAACCTGACCGGTGTGTTCTTGAGATCATCCCTGACCAACACCCCAACCTGACCGGTGTGTTCTTGAGATTGTCCCTGACCAACACCTCAACCTGACCGCTGTGTTCCTGAGATCGTACCTGACCAAAACCACAACCTGACCGGTGTGTTCTTGAGATTGTCCCTGACCAACACCTCAACCTGACCGCTGTGTTCCTGAGATCGTCCCTGACCAACACCCCAACCTAACCGGTGTGTTCTTGAGATCGTCCCTAACCAACACCCCAACCTGACCGGTGTGTTCTTGATATCGTCCCTGACCAACACCCCAACCTGGTGGGTTCCTCACGTTTTTGAAGCCCCTGTAGAGAGACTGCAGCTCCTTCCGGGTAAACTTGGTCTGAGACTGCAGCTGTTCAAGGCCTTCGGGCTGGTGGCGGACGCTGGAGAGCTCCAGGTCACTGTCACTGCTGTCTACGGATGAAAGAGACACGGAGGCGTGGAAGACAAAAGACATGGGGAGGGGGGGGGGATTGGGGGCGGGGAGGCAGTACATGGGAGATACAGGGTGAAAGGACAGAATGGATAGGCAGAGTCACAGGAGAGGGAGGAAAGGAGAGGGCATTGAGGTTGAGAAAGAGTTAGCAAAACAGCAGAAGAGAGAGAGAGAAAGAGAGAGAGAAAAGAGAATCAGAGATAGGGAAAGATGGAAATTTGAAAAGGGAAGCACCTTCTTGTTCCATGTGAGGGGTTACCGAGTGTGGACAGGAAATTAGCTAAATTCCAATGTAAACAGCAACACCGAACCACCTTCAAATGGACCGCCATCAGTACAAGCTCATGCAATTGTCTAACAGCTCTCAACCAATAAAAACACTTCCTCCTGCTCCTTAACCTGCTCTATGGCAACCAATCACACAGGGCCAGAAAGCACTGGGGGACGAGGAGGTAAACTGCACAACAGAGAGGACTAGATAGGGAGGAACACCCGGACAGGTTTCACTGTGCTCATACTCACCGTCTAGATACACACACACACACACACACACACACACACACACACACACACACACACACACACACCCACACAAACGTGAGAGAAGGGGATAGATATGGATGATAAAGGAGAATAGAGAAAGACAAAAGGGGGAAGAGAGAAACAAGTTAAGTCTAGCAAAAACAAAACAATAGCTCAAAACAAACAACAAAACAAATGCAGCGTCACCATACACGTGCTCAGCAACTGTTTGAAAGTTTGAATTACTTTTTTTTGTTTGTTTTTGCATATTCATTAGAACAGACACATATGCAAATTCATATTGGAAGACCATACTACTACTGTGATTTTCTACTGAAAATCTACTATACACATTGTAGAGTTCCTTAAATTTCTGTTTTCCACCCCCCCACTCTCTCTCTCTCTCTCTCTCTCTCTCTCTCTCTCTCTCTCTCTCTCTCTCTCTCTCTCACCTGTCTCAGTGATGTCTATAAGTCCCAGTAAGTGCATGAGTTTGAGGAACATAAACACTAGGCAAACGATGCCCACCGTCTGCAGGCCCTCTGTCTCCCACCTCACACCCATCCTCCCTCCTGACCCCTGACCTCCCGTCTCTCCTGCTCCTCCGTCAGCCTCCAGCTCCTCAAGACCTTCCACGCTTCACCTGCTTCTCCTGGCGGGTCTACGGACCAGCCAGAAGCAGACCTCTGGCAGCACGCAGACCGGCACGCCAGAAAACTGACAAGAGTCACGTAAATACTTCTCCACTGCTTCCATGAAGGATGCCTTTGGAAAAACAAAACCACGCAGGTTTCATGATCCACCAAAGATCCACACCTTAGAAAACAGAAACGTCAAAAACGGCAAAACACTCCAAAACCGGTAAAATGCTCCAAAACCAGTAAAACACTCCAGAAATGATGATCCTGCTTTTCTTTAGGCTCATGTCCAAATGTGACGGGCGAGTGAGAGATGAATCATTCTCCTCCGTTCTCTGCCTGTCTTTCCCTCACCACTCCTCTGTTCTCGATGTGATCTAATTAACCTTTCACATACGGGAGAACCCTCCCAGGGAATTACGGCCTCTTCGAGCATTCCCGCAAAGTCCCGTTTTTATGACAGCCTCCCCAGGGATGAATTTGTCCCAGTTTAGTGCCAAATCAAGGAAAATCTCTGTCTCAGACATGGACTACGACCTCTAAGGCCAACTTCAGACAAGAGAGGAGCTGCTTCGGTGAAAGGCACTGATGTAGATCTTGGGGTGGCCACTAAACTCCTCTAACTCCACAAACTCCACTAACTCAACTCCTGTAACTCTGATAACTAAACTTCACTAACTCAACTCCTGTAACTCAATTCCTGTAACTCTGATAACTAAACTCCACTAACTCCAACTCTATTAACTCAGCTCCTCAAACAGCGTTGTTAAAAGGGAAAGAGGCACCAGACACCTCTCATAACTCATCACGGGAGCTCCTTAAATCTCTTAAACAGCCAAAACCTTCCTTCTATACACTCACACACATACACTCTGTCATTTTTTTTTGCCCGTAATGATTTTAATTTGAGACAAATTTGCAGAGAAAAAAAATCTTTTTAATTTGACCAATCAGAGGCATGCATTAAAGAAGACCACTTAAAATGTGCCCCATTTGGCTTATTAGAACAGTGGTACTCAGCAAAAACGTCTCTGCAAAAGGTCCTAGACCCGAAAATCACAGCGATATACTGCCATCTAGTGGAACACTGCAAAGCTACAACACATTCAACACCACTTAGAAAGTGTCATAACAATAAGGGGGAAAATGTTATGAATAATGACATAATCTCCAAGACATAAATAGCACGTGGAAACATTAATATCCCTTCAGGTCCTGCTCACACCAACCTCCATCCATTACGTCCAGAACCACAGCAAAACGAGCTTAGACTGCTCTGATTCTGCAGAAAAGGAGCAACCTGATATGTTTGTAGCCCACTCAAATGTGCATGCTTCATCTAAAGTTATTCATAACCTCCAGCATACTCGCGTAGTGTATATATTTACAGTCAGGAAATGGTCGTAAATCTGATCTGAAAGAGGAGTACAATTCCTACTGATCACCTGGCAGCGTGCAGCTGCACTGCATTCTGGGGATTTACATTATTTATCTAATTTGTGTTTTTGCTTCTGCCAAGCAGCTAAATGTTAAGATCAACAGAGCGAGCACCATAAATCACCCAGGACACGTACAACCCTTATAAATCACCCAATATGTCTGCAGCATTCCCAAACAACACCAGACATGTTCTCAGCGGTTCTGGATAAAGTGGCCCACTGAGACACAGTGGTACAGTGATGATGCAGGACTACTCTGAACAAGACAAGGTTACTCAGAACCAGACATGATAATGGAGGATATACTTTGAACATGTGAAATGACACTGGGTTACTCTGGACATAAATGATGACGGAGGGTTACTCTAAACCAGATTTGATCATGCAGGGTTACTCTAAACCAGAGTTATTCTAAACCCAATGTAATCAAATAAGGTTACTCCAAACCAGACATGAGAATAAAGCGTTACTCCAAACAAGACATGACAATACAGCGTTACTCTGAACCAGACATGACAATAAAGTGTTACTCCGAACTAGACATGACAATAAAGTGTTACTCCGAACTAGACATGACAATAAAGCGTTACTCCGAACTAGACATGACAATAAAGCGTTACTCTGAACTAGACATGACAATAAAGCGTTACTCTGAACCAGACATGACAATAAAGCGTTACTCTGAACCAGACATGACAATAAAGCGTTACAAGCCAGACATGAAAATGAAGTGTGACTCCAAATCAGACATGATGACACAGGATTACTCAGATGGACTTTTTTTAGCTGTAGCCACAGTCAGCAGTTTAACTCAGACCAAAATACCCTGAGACCTCATCAATTAGTACACGCGCACACACACACACACACACACACACACACACACACACACACACAGATGCTTCAGTGGAAACGCAGTGCACTGCATGGTACCACATGAATAATTAAGCAGCCTAATAATTGTTTGTTTACTTAGTTTGTATTAGTATAATGACACACCAAATGAGTAATGCAGGGGATTTTAATGGACACCATGAGTATTTAAATAAGAACTGCAAACAAACAGGTACAAATGGTGGTTCGCTTAATGCGGAGGGCTGCAGAAACCTCCCAACTCAAGCACGAATGGCAACCACAGCATGTCGTCATGCTGGGATCCCCTTCCCTTTCTTTAAAAAGCCTACATGTGCGTCAGGCATACACAAATTCACTGGCTGCGTGTTTTGGAAAAATTAGAACACGTGGAATTGCCCACAGGAAGTGCTCGTTATGTTTTCCTTGAGGACGGGCATCTCTGCGGCGAAGCAATTCTTTCAGCTCGAGCCCACAGTCGGCCTGGTACCTTCATAGCTACATCGATCTCCTCCGAAAGCTGGAGTTCCCTAGCCTTGTGCTGGAAACCAGGGGGGCTGGGGCGTGAAACGTGATAAGACCAACGAACCATTAGGGCATCGTGGAGAGGCGGGTGGCGGAAGACAGCGTAGAGCTGGGTGGAGCTCTGCAGACGTCCTGAGACCATGACACCAAGAAACGATCGATGGTTTTGGGTATGATGAAACCATGATAGCGGACCGCATGTATCTGTTAAAGGGCAGGCCTATAAGAAATATCAAATTCAACAGTAGCACCTTGGTGTGGTTATGGGTGAGATGTGTGTGTGTGTGTGTGTGTGTGTGTAGAGGGTTTTTGAGGGAACTGACATTGTCTTTCAGAGCTCAATGGTCAGGGCAGAAAACCCCATATTTAGTTGGCAGTAAAACAAACCCAGTCAATACTACATCCATAATGAATGAAGTGTAATGCTAGACTGAATTTTGGCTCAGAGAGTGAGAAAAAATGAGAGAGAGTGAGAAAAAAGTAGAGTGAGGGTGAGAAATTGAGAGAATGAGAGAAGAAAGAAAGACAGAAAGAGAGAGAAAAAGAGAAAAAGAACACACCTTCAACTGAAATATTTTTGGAGGGAGATTCAACCGCTGTAGTCTAGTCATTTATGCATAAATTTTTCAAAGTGCTTTGAATTGTTTCGCTCAGAGAACAGACGGCGCTTTCCTGGAGATTTCCTACACAGTACAGACACTACAATACAAACACACCATAATCCAGTTGATATGCTCACTACAAACCTCAGTATTAACAACAGGACCCTCTCACTTTCTGAGTGCTCCACTGGGTTTGGTCTGGAATCTCTCTCTCAGACACAGACAGACAGACAGACAGGCAGACAGACAGACAGGCAGACAGACAGATTGCAGAGGACTACGTTCTTTAACAGGTGTGTGTGTGTGTGTGTGTGTGTGTGTGTGTGTGTGTGTGTGTGTGTGTGTGTCTTTTTATCCAATACCCCCATGCCATATGGAGGAGTTGTCTGTTCTGAGTGTCTAGAGGCATCTGAGGCCCCAACATAGCTCCACACCCTATCCAGAGATCACACATTAAAACAGGGCTCCATCTCACAGCAGTCGAGTTATCCACACGTATTTCTCAACAAATATCCACCCATATTTGCATATTACAGAAACAACATAGCTTGTGAATGAATATGTATTCTCCTTGTTACATGTGCCATGAATATGTTCAAACCTGTGGGAAAAGAGAGACAGCCTTAAATCATGACGCAGTCTGAACTCCTCAATCCTCATTGGTTTGGAAATGACTATAGCAACAACTTTGTGAATCCCTGTTCTAGAAGGCTCGTCACTGGAGTTCAACCAATAGCGGCTCTGGGTCCTCCTTGCCTACTGATGGTTGGCCTACTAATTAAGACAACATCAACAAAAAGTTTCTGTCAACATATCAGAAGGGAAATTATCATTGTCACCATTAGCATCATTATTCTCACAGGCTATGTAAGAAGTTGTGTGGTTACAATTTCTTCTTCTGGCTCTTTCCACGTCTGTCATCTGTTTAAAACGCCGCAAATTCCATTCGCACATCTGCGAAGTGCGACATGAACCCGAGCATGTCGCCCGCCGTGACAGTGGTGAGGGCCCCGGGGCCACGGGCGTGCACGTGGGGGCGGCGGGCGTGCACGTGGAGGCGGCGTGCAGGGTGCAGACGTGTGGCTTACCTTCCAGAGACATCGGCTCCAGAATGCCGAACTGCTTGAGGACGGCCACGAACAGAATGATGACCACTACAATGGCGAACAGTTCCATACCCTGTATGATCATACTGATGAGGGCTTAGGGCACTTGGTGCAAGTGCACAAGGGCGCAGAGGGCCCTACTGAGGGAAACTCTTTTGGCTCAGAAGGACAGCGGTGAGCTAGCACGTGCTAGCATGAGGCATGGTGGCACGGAAGCGGCCGGATCACGTTGACTCGAATGGAGCGGCGCGTTTCATCCGAAGAGTGGGAGATGTTCTATGGAGCAGCCGCACGGGGCCCGGCGAGCGTCAGGGAACAGGAGAAAACGCACAGCCCTGCCCAGCCTCATTTATTTTGCGGAGGAGCGGAGATGTCAGTCTTTCCATGTTAGGTCATTCCTCCCGAAAGCTCCCGCAGATAAATAAAGGCTCCGATTGGCCGGCTCTCACACAGACCAGATGTGTAAAAGCCATCATGTGCTGGAAATGTTATTTGCAAGTGTCAACAACGGACGGGCTCCTTTTAAAACTGCGCGGCAGGACGCAGAGTGAGCGCGGTCGCACCGGTCACGCCGCACCCCCCCCCCCAGACTCTCGTCTCCACGGTGCGGAGAACTTTCAGGAGCTCGAATGGAGAACGCAGAAGAGGATCCACAGCTGGGATCGTTGTACATCAGCCAGTCAAGACAGCAATGACGGTTATCATACAATCACTTTTGATGTGCGAACGGCCGTTACTTCATACGGTAATCTACAGAACAAAGTTCGATGAATAATTTAAGGAAATCACTTACAGCTTCTGTTAAATCAGACATAAATCATTTAGGTCAACAGAAACGGATAGACTCCCCTCAGTGAGAGCAGGACGGGTGGTTACAGGCAGGTCGTGGTGGCAAACGGCACCGGGGGCAGAGCGTGCCCTCAGGTCCCTGTCAAAGTCCGTCACGCTGTCTCAAGATGGCATCACAACCGTCCCAGAAGCGCAAGACAAGTCACGGAATCGCTCGTGACACTTCACGTTGGTCCTCCGTGCCCGGGTCGCAGACCTGACGTACACGTCTGCATTTTGCGCAGGACGACCGCAGAACTTTGGGGGAGACGACGCCGGCGTCCGCCTTCGGCAGGGGGCCCCGGGGTGGACTCTCACGACGCAGACGCACTCTAGAGTCCTTCACCGACCCAGCTCTAAATCTCCGTCAGGGACCGCGAGGAGGCTGGCTGGAATGTCCTGGGAGGGCGCAGATCTTTGGAAGGAGAGATGGAGGGATGAGGGAGGGATGAATGTGACACACTCTCCTCCTCCTCCTCTTCTGGGCTCTTCCTTCGGTCAGTCCCACTCCTCTTTTCTTCCATTTCCACCCTGTCAGCAGTGTAGGCTTCTCTCTCTCTCTCTCTCTCTCTGCTGTCTCTCCTTTCAACCTTTACTGTACTACACCCTTCCAACCCACACACACACACACACACACACACACACACACACACACACACACACACACACACACGCCTACTTTGTTAATTCTTGGTGATTGCCCTTTCTTCCACAAGAGCTGAAGCTGAGTGTTTTTCTTCATCTCGTCTCATATCGTCTCGTATTTTCCATCCTCTCCTTCATCGTTCTGTCCACTCCATCTTCTCTTTTTCTCCATCCCTTACTTCTCCTCCCTTTCTCACCTCTAGATTGGGTTACATTCCACTCACAGAACCTGTCGCAAACATCAGGGCCTCTCCACAATTTCTCTCTGTTGTTTTCTATCTCTTTGTGTCTCTCCGTCTCTCACTCTGCCTCTGTCTTCTCTCTCCATTTTCTCTCCTAATCTCTCCTAGTCTCTCGTAATCTCTCTATTTAAGTACCTGGAGAAAAGTCACATTTTCAAACCAAGTCTGAAAGAGAGAGGGAGGGTGGAAGAAAGAAAGAGAGAGAGAAAAACATAGGTAGAGTGAGGGGGAGAGGGAGGGAGGGAGAGAGAGACAAAGAGGGGGGGAGAGAGAGGGGGAGATGGAGAAAGAGACAGAGAGGGAAAGATAGAGAGAAAGACGGAGAGAGAGTGAGAGAGTATTTGTATGAGGGGATCAGATTCCAGGGACATCTTCCCCTTCCCTCTCTCCTCTGTTCTCGCCTCTATTCATCTACATACACACCTCTTCCACACTCTCTCTCTCATTCTCACACACACACGCACACACACACACACACACACGTGTACGTGCACACAAACACACGCGCACACACGCATGCACACACACACACATGCACACACACACACACACGCATGCACACACACACACACACACATGCACACACACACACATGCATGCACACACACGCACTCACACACACACACACACGCACACAAACATGCACACACACACACACGCACACAAACATGCACACACACGCACAGACACACACACAAGCACGAACACACACGCGCAGGCACACACATGCGCAGGCACACACACGCACACGAGCGCACACACACAGACACACACAAACATGCATACACACACACACACACACACACAGACATACACACACACACACACAGACACACACACACACACACACACACACAGACACACACACACACACACACACACACACACAGACACACACAGACACACACAGACACACAGACACACACAGACACACACACACACACACACACACACACACACACACAGGTCAGGGTTTCAGGGATTCTGTGGAAAATCTGAGAACAGTCCCAGTGAAGCAGCTGCTCCTGCTCATCTACCCTGCTGAGACCACATGAAAGAGGAGGAGAGAGAAGAGAGGAGGAGGAGGAGAGGAGAAGAGAGGAGAGGAGGAGAGAGGAGAGGAGGAGAGGAAAGGAGAAGGGAGGGGAGGAGAGAAGAGGAGGAGGAGAGGAGGTGAGGAGGAGAGAAGAGAGGAAAGGAGGAGAGAGGAGAGGAGGAAAGAGGAGACGAGGAGTAGAGGATGAGAGAGGAGAGGAGGAGGAGAGAAGAGGAGATAAGAGGAGGAGAGAGGAGAGGAGGAGGAGAGGAAAGAAGAAGGGAGGGGAGGAGAGGAGAGGGGAGAAGAGGAGGAGAGATCTACAAACTTCCCTCCCACCCTGGACCCTAGACCCTGGACCCTAGACCCTAGACCCTGGACCCTAGACCCTGGACCCTAGACCCTGGACCCTAGACCCTAGACCCTAGACCCAGGACTTGCGTTCGCTGGCGTTTATGGCGAAACCGGCCACGCTGACGCCTGTGTCTCCGTACAGCAGTGGTATTGAGCGCTGATACAGGCAGATGCGGCTTTTATGAGTGGCGTCAGGAGAGAGGCAGGCAGTGTGCTGGGTGAGGCTGAGTGGTGGAAGCCACTTTCAGCAAGACCATTAGAGCACGGGCAGCTCTTAACAGGCCGGAAGACAGGACAGCCTGCTGACTCATCACCCCCCCCCCCCCCCCCCCCCCCCCCCATATAACTCCACAACGAACACACCTAGGACTCGCTTATAATCATAACCTGGGAGTCTAAAACCATTTAGCCCCGCCTCCCCTTCAGGCGCCGCCCATTTAGGAATGATAGCAATTGTTTATCTTACTGGCATTGGGGAAGTTGTAGACACTTTGACATATTGTTCCCCAAGTTGAAGTGCTAGTGTCACGTTGAGGATCCCGGCCCCTCCCTTTTGGGCGTGTGTTTACGTGGTCCACGTGCATCGTCTGCGTCTGTGGATCTCCGTGGTGGTTATGTCTTGTGATAATCTGTCTCACCTGTGACTCATCTCGTAATCACGTGGGGCTAATGTGGTTTGTCTATTTACAGTTTTTATTGATTGCTTTGACCTGTTTGAAGAAACTGGGAACCTCTCAGTCTTCCTCATCACCATCTCAGCAGAGCAGAAGACACCTCTTGCAAATGTGTTAACCCATTCTCATTGGATTAACACAGTTTTCACACCCTTTTGCAAAACAGTTAACGCAGATGTCATTCAAGAAGTCCAAACTTCAGGAGTTTAACTTTGGTTACAGAACAGAAACCATAAGCTCCAAGCTCTTAGACACTCCCTGATCATTATGACATCACTGAAAGCACCTGGTTGACACTTCTTCACAGAATATTTAAATTTGCAATCAGTCTGCAGGCCTGTGTTGTTCTTTGCAAGCATGGATCGAGGAGGTCTAATGCAGATGAGAGGAAGAGTGAGAGTAAGAGGTAGAGTGGTCAGAGGAAGAGGAGTCCGTGTGCGAGGTAGAGGTATAGCTGGAAGGGCTCAAGTTACCGATGAAATTCGGGCAACTGTGATTGATCATGTTGTAAATCGTGGCCTTTCATTGAGAGAAGCTGGACAGAGAGTCCAACCTGTTCTCAACAGAAACACTGTTGCATCCATTGTTAGAGTTTTTCAACAGGAGAACAGGTAATGTTGCTATACAGTATATACAGAAATACAGTATCTGCAGTGATATACATTACTTTGTGTAATTTTGTCCACATTTCATGTATTCTTTATAGAATCGAAAGACTACCAGTCGGTGGTGGTAGAGGGAGAATTTTTAATGCTGAACAGGAGGCAGCCGTTGTCAACATGGTTCTGGCAAATAATGCCATTAGGCTGCGTGAAATCAAGGCAGCAGTGATTGCTGATCAAGGAGTATTTAGGAACATCCATACTGTGAGTGAGGCCACAATTGACCGTATCCTCAGAAGGAATCATATGGCCATGAAACAGCTCTATAGAGTTCCTTTTCAGAGGAACTCTGAAGCTGTGAAGGAGGCCAGATGCCAATATGTGGAGGTAAGGAAACACAACAGTACTATACTCGTATGCCTTGTTATATCATGCAGTTACTGTAGAGTGAACTGGAGTCACTGACATAATTGTAATTTTGCCTTTGTAATTTTGCCTAGCGAATAATGGAGCTTGAAGCTGAGGGGGCACATCATATCTTCATTTATGTCGACGAAGCCAGCTTCAATCTTTGTAAAGTAAGGAGACGAGGAAGGAACCTCATTGGGAATAGGGCCACTATTACTGTTCCAGGGCAGAGGGGTGCCAATATAACTATGTGTGCTGCCATCTCCAATGATGGCGTCCTGTGCCATATTCCTTCCATTGGCCCATACAACACTGAGCGTCTCATAGCATTCCTGAATGCCCTTTATGACATCCTGATCCCACCTCAGGAGCGAGGCCTGTTGATGGATTATCTGGGACAATGTGGCGTTCCACCACTCTCGTATTGTGAATGAGTGGTTTGCAGTGCACTGTCGGATGATGGTACAATTTCTTCCTCCATACTCTCCGTTTTTAAATCCCAAAGAGGAATTCTTTAGTGCATGGAGATGGAAGGTATATGATCACCGACCCTATGGACAGATGCCCTTGCTCAATGCAATGACTGCTCCTGCCCAAGATATAGATGCAGAGGCATGTCAAGGATGGATCAGGCATGCTAGACGATTTTTCCCTCGGTGCATTGCACGAGAGAATATTGAATGCGATGTGGATGAGGCCTTGTGGCCCAGGCTTCAAGAAAGAGGAGACTAGAAGAGACAGAAGACTATCACTTGTGGCTATCGCTTATACTCTTATAGTATAGACCTACTATAGTTTTTCGTTGTTTACTGTAAAATTCTGTGTTTTTTCATAATTTCTTACACAGTAATGGATTTTATTTTTATTTCCATGTATTTCTCTGTTGGAATATTTCATTTGTCAGCCACAGTCTAAAAAAATTAAGCATTTAATTAATAAAATTTGCATCAAAGCATATCTGATTCTGGATGCTTTTTTTTGCTAGAGGGTAAATTTGACTACATACAGTCACATATAGACTACAATGACAAGCAACGGTCACTGATTCACACATGAGTGCTTTATTTTGTATTTTGTTGCCCAATGTGTAATGATTGATTGGAGGTGTTTATACACTTGTGTCAAATGTGAGATGTTTGAAGGCTAAATTTGCTTTTGTTGCATATTTTAAAGGTTTTGACACAGGTTTGGCCTTTTGCAAACAAAATGTGTAATTTTGAACACCGTGTCACTGTTTAGGTCTCTGTGTTAACTATTTTGAAAAATGTGAATTTGAGTCGACGGCAGCGTCAAAACAACCAATAAAAACTGTAATGTGCGCTCGCGCAGTGTCCTGTGCTCGTCGTTGTCTAAGTCTACATGTTGCTGTGTTTATGTGAGTGTTCTCCGTGCGCAAACAAGCGCTATTATTGTTATAATTAAAAGTGATGTCAGTCGTAACTCAGGATTCCGTGTCTCATCCTTCGCCACACCCCATCGTCACAGAACGACGAGCCGTCCGAGACACCAACAACTATGCCAGGCTACAAAACAAAGCTGAAGAAGGGGAAGAAGCCCAGTAAGCGGCATCACCGCTCTTCGTCCTCTCCCCCACGCCGCGAAGGTCCGCCGACTCCGGAATGCTCCTACCTGCTGTGTGCGGCTCGGGAGACCGCTATTCCCGAGCCGTGGCGAGAAAGGCACCCCTCGCCTTCACGGGGACTCTCGCCCCTATGGGTAAGCGTTCCGGAGTTCTACGAGTCAGGGACGCCACCAGAGGGCGTGCTTGGGGAGGAGATGGACTCACCTCCACACTGCAACGCCACGCCGACGTCGGAGCAGCTGGAACGGAACCCGCAGTGCGCCGACCTGCTGAGGATGACTCGGGAGACGTCCAGCACCGAGTGGGCGGTGGTGTTCCGCCAGGAGGCAGTGAAGGGCTGGCTAGCCAGACACCCGTCTCCTCCCCGCGTCCTCTCGCCTCTGAGGGTGGGCTCATGCGTCTTTGGTGCTACCAAGTCCACCCCAGAGAGCGAGTTTGGGGAGGAGGACTCTGAGGAGGAGCAGGAAGAAGGAGAGGACTACCCCCCGTCGCTAAACGACGCCTCCATGGTGGACTACGGTGGAGAGGGAGAGGACTACCCCCCGTCGCTAAACGATGCTTCCACGGTGGACTACGGTGGAGAGGGAGAGGACTACCCCCCGTCGCTAGACGACGCCTCCACCATTGACTACGGTGAAGAGGAGGAGGAGTCCGAGGAAGAGGACTACCTCCCTCTGCCCGTAGGTCCCTCTACCACCGTGGAGAAAGGCGGGGAGGAGTACGACGAGGGGGAGTACCCTCCGTCCGAGGGCTCCTATACGGAGGAGGAGAGTCCGCCCTCCTCAGAGAGAACAGCCGGGACTACGAGGAGGAGTCCACCCTCCGATCGCTCTGGCAAGAGTGTGATGGACTGCTCCTGGGGTGGCAGCCCGGAGCAGTCCATGGAGTGGAGCCAGAGGACAGAGGAGGAGATGGACATAGTGGAGGAGCTCCCTCGCGGCTTGCCAGGCACGCAAGCCAGCCGCGCTGCACCTGGTGCGTACGACAGCCACGCTGCACCTGGTGCATACGCCAGCCACGCTGCACCTGGCACGTCCGCCAGCCGCGCTGCACCGGGCGGAGGCTTCGCAGCAAAGGCCGGGGGTGTCAGGGCTGTACCCGGTGCTGCTCCTCCTGTCGCCACAGGAGGGGACTCACGAGCCAACACTCATTCGCGGACCAGCGCTTGCGCTCAGACCAGCGTTGGTTCACGAACACGTTCGCGCACACACAATCAGCAATGATGACCTGCAGCTGTTCGCCTTCCTACTTAAGGAGGACGACTGCAGAGTCTCATTGCTGAGTTGTTTGTTGCCGTATCCACGCGCTTTCAGCCTGCCTCTCCTTGCGTTTCATGTTTCCTCGTTGTACTCACCTTGTTCGCTGTTTTCTGTCATTTTCCGAGTTCGCTCACCTCTTCGCCACTTCTGGCCATTCTCAAGTTTTCCAGCCCTATTATTTCTCTATCCCGTTTTGTTTGTATTTTGAAGGGTTTTTCGTTTGCTCCCCGTTGTGGATTGAGAGCCAGCTACTTCTCCAGGCGTTTCTTTTGTTTTGATTTTCTCGCGTCGAGCATTCCATGATCTTTTGGTTTTTCTTTCTGTTTCGAAGTTCTCATCCGTTCGTCCCTTTCACGGAGGGTTTTTGTTTGGCGCTTTTCCCGCATTCCTTTTGGCGGAGGTTTCAGTTCGCTGTTTATTTTGTGATCAGCATTTGGGTCTTCCTTATTCAAAAATATACGCGTTGTGTGCGGGTTCGCATACCAACGCGTAACAGGGGGAGGACCGTTCGCTGCAGCTCCCGATCTCTCTCCCCTCATCACTCTCCTCTTGGCGCGCAGCCTGGCGCCTGTTTCATGTGTGTGTGTGTGCCAGTGTTTGTAAGTCTTCCCGTTTGTGTACCAAACCCCTTTTTCCCTCTCGGTCCTCTATGTGTTAACGTACCCATGTGTGCATTGGTGTCTGTTCTGTTTAATGTGTCTAACGTCTTTTCCCCGGTCTTCCCAGGGAGGTGGTTCTAGGTGGTTCGTGGCGGACGCTTCGCCGAGGGCGGTCACCTCCCAGACGCAGGACTGAGCTCGACGGATCCGCCCATCGTCGTGGGTTCGGGGCACTCGGTCCTGTTGGCACCCTGGGATGGGTAGTGCCCTTGGAGGGGGCGTCTGTCACGTTGAGGACCCTGGCCCCTCCCTTTTGGGCGTTTACGTTGTCCACGTGCCTAGTCTGCGTCTGTGGAACTACGTGGTTATGGTTATGTCTTGTGATAATCTGTCTCACCTGTGACTCGTCTGGTAATCACGTGGGGTTAATGTGGTTTGTCTATTTAATGTGCACTTGCGCAGTGTCCTGTGCTCGTCGTTGTCTAAGTCTACACGTTGCTGTGTTTATGTGAGTATTCTCCGTGCGCAAACAAGCGCTATTATTGTTAAAATTAAAAGTGACGTCAGTCATAACTCAGGATTCCGTGTCTCATCCTTCGCCACGACCCCGTCGTCACAGCTAGCAGGTTACCAGATTGCACAAACCGAGTCAGCTTGCAGTCCTTATTTGTAGATCAAACACCAACATACGTGTTTCACCATTTGAAGGAAATATATGATGTTACAACAATTTCAAAACATGGTGCACAAGCCTCATGAATTTGCATGTAGCATAATTACATAATTACTGAATTTGTAATAATTTTTTGGTAAAACACAATCAGGACATGGATTGCCCTTTATAGACTGCCTGTAGGAGCCAAAATGACTTTATAGACTGCCCTTTATAGACTGCACTGCCATAAGTTCTTTCCCACAGTTCGACCCGTCGTGCTTCTGAGGGACTGATGGGGCAACAGAACAGCAGTTAAGGTGGTGCGGAGAACTCAGGGGGGCAGTGCCCGGTCAGCAGACAGGTCTGCCAGGGGCGCGAGGCAGTCTGCTAATGGCATAACCGATCGAGTTCTTAAACGACTTCTAAGCAAGCACTGCAACGTGTGTGTTCACAACCACGCCGTCTCTAATGAGACAGTCCATAATAAACACAGGAAGCCGGGAGTCTCCGTGACGTCATACTGTCACACTGATATCCTGTCACACCAAAATCCTGTCACACACACACAGGGCCGGAGTGGGCTCCTTTTTCAGCCCGGGAATTTCATGCCCAAATCCGGTCCAAAATTATTTTTCCCTCCCAATCGCCCAAACTAGAGATTGACATGAGCCGGCCCATCGGGAATCTCCCGATTAGCCACTCCGGCTCTGCACACACATACCGAAAACCTTACGATACCCTGAAGGTAGCCTATTACATTTATTTATTAATATTTATTAATAATTACATTCTACAGTAAATATTTATAGTTTACAGTAAATTGTTTAGATTTTATACATGCACATATACAAGCCATGGAAATATATCATGTCATAAGTTATTCACTTGTGTTATCGGATTAAGTCAATCTTCAGAAAGCATGTAGACAATAGATAATTGACAAGCCTGCAGACAGCTGAGCTTATAAGAGGTTATAAGGGGTTATAACGGGTTATACAGGGCTTATACGGGTTAAAAGGGCTTATACGGGTTTAAAGGGGTTCTATCTTTCCCTCTGTTTCCCATGTTAATTACTGATATTTCTTTAACTACACTTAAAGGCACTAGACAACATATCTCTGCTGTACCCTGCTCTCCGTCCTCACACGGTCAGGTGGAGGCCTCTAGTGGACTGTAATGAACATTGTTCCAAGCATTTACTGTATTTTCCTCCAACTTGAAATTATGAAATCAACCAAATCTAATACAGAAAGACTATTGCTTAAGTTCTATTTTTGCCCTCTTAAAATTACTAAGATTATTATTATTATTGTGTAGCAGTGAGCCTGGTTCCATAATAGCTCACCCTAGATTTGACCAGAATTCACTGACTAGTTCCCATTGATCTGGGGGTGATTTGGGGGATCTTTTGCTTCAAGTGAGAACTTTAGCAGGTGAATTCTGAATCACCTGAAACTGTGGGTTTGTCTAGGAGTCTAGGAGTCCCTTTTGAAGGCCATCACAGTAGCCAATCCTGAAATCAAGGCATGGATGAGTTTTGCTATGTGTGATTTAGTCCATAAATCCCTAAATCCCTAATTTAAGGTTATAAAATGCTGATTTAGTAACTGATTTGATGTGACTGCTCAATCTCAGATCAGAATCTATTAGGTTATGAGTCAGCTATTTAGATCACTGGCTTTTCGGTTTTAAAATGGCACCAGGTTTGTACTTTTCACGGCTCTCATTGCTGTCGTCAAATACAGAAATCTCTATTTTTTCTTTATTCAATTGCAGTCTGTCCCACCCAGTTAGAGATGTGCTCAAAGCACTTACAGAGAGAGGGGGCGTTGACGGGGGATTAAAGGCTAAATCACAGCATCAGCTACATAGCTGTGGTGTAATAGCACCAATCATGATCTGACTTGGCCAAGAGGAAGCACAGATAAGTTCAATAAGAGTGGTCCAAGAATGGAACCCTGGGGCACTGCACTGTTCTAGAATGGCAGGTTTATTTACAGTATTATATGAGCCTCATATAAGACTATATGAGTTTTAGTAATTATGTGCCTAATGAAGAGGCCCTACCCCACCCCACCCACACACACACACACACACACACACACACACACACACCGATCCACTTCATCCAAGCAGCCACAACCAAACAACTAAACCCACACATCAGTTGTCCTGAGCCTCTCCAGCACATTCACAATGATTTGGGGACACTGGACCCTTGAGAAAGTGGAAAAAATGAATATCTAGCAAATATTATATTTAGCCAATATCTCTAGGTCAATCAAATCCTCACTCTATACCGTTAACCGCATTTAACGCAGAGTATGTCATTTCCAAACACTGCAGTTCATTACCAAACACATTAACAAACACTCAATGCAGTTAAACTCATAGAATGGAAACAGAATCACAGCGCCTGATTGGACGAAAGGTTGTACATTATAAATGCAGAAGCCACAACCCAACAGTTCCTGCTCAAGACTGTTGTTCAGCTGAACTATAACAGCAGCACCGTGGTCTTTACATGTTGACGTTGTCATTCATATATTCATTAATTTGATTGATCAGGCTTTATTTATTTTGAATGGCAACTTCCTGCTCTGATTGTGGTATGTGTACGAGGGACTCTGACAAGAGGAAAAGGAGCTCTCAAAAACGTAAATGAGAAGTATGTTTCTTGACTAAAAGAACACCAGCAACCACCACTGCATTCACACACACATACACACTCACACACACACACACACACACACACGTTTGCACTTTACTCTTCACTGACACTTTAAATGTCCAACAATCTGACATAACCAACCTCATACACAACAATTACCTCAGGTTTAAATCACCATACTGAAACCTTAAAGACATGATAATGGTCGTTTGCGCGCACGTGCGTGTGTGTGTGTGTGTGTTAAGCGTTGAACGCTGCGTTACCTGAGCGCTGATACCTTGCCATGGTGTGCCGACACTCAGATAGGAAGTTGGGCCGGGAGAATCGACGTCGCGCTTCTAGAGACAGAGTAGCCATGACACTCCCCATTGACACCTGCTGACGTACCAACCCTCCACAGACAGCGAGGAGAACACAGCCCTCCACAGACAGCAGGAGAACACAGCCCTCCACAGACAGTGAGGAAAACACAGCCCTCCACAGACAGTGAGGAGAACACAGCCCTCCACAGACAGTGAGGAGAACACAGCCCTCCACAGACAACAGTCAGATCTCACAAGCATTCAGGTTTGCAGGACCGTTCATGAACACAGGCAAACAACAAAGCTTCGTAACCGCCCCTCTGCTCAGGGTGATATTGTCACAAATTGTGCATGTGTGTGTGTGTGTGTGTGTGTGTGTGTGTGTGTGTCTGTGGTGGGGAGTGATCTTATGAAAAGGCCACACTGATTAAAAAGTCTGTTTGGAGACTGCAGGCATGGCAAAAACACAAACTCTTGTGTGTTTGTGTGTATGTGTCTGTGTGCGTATTTGCGTTTGTGTGTGTCCTTGTATTTGTGTGTGCACCTGTATGTTTAGGAGACAGACACATCAAAGGTTGTGTCCTGACCTTTCACTTTAAACAGAACACACACTGTCTTCCCCAACTATTCTATTTGAAGTTTTGTCACACTCCATTAAAAGTCTCTTTGAGCCTACTGGTATATTACGGAAATACTGGAAATCCTGAAATCTTTGGAATTTATCCTCGCTCGAGTAACATAATGCCAACATTATTTGTATGTATTGTATCTATGAAAGTTAAAGCAATAAAAAGGAATCTAAGTACTACATCAGACAAAAATATGTTTCCCCCTTTTAATCTATCACAGGGAGTTCATGGTGCTCCTTTAAATGACTATGTTGCATTAGCTAGATTATCTTACGTAGGTGTAAATGGATTAACTGGCGGATACACATTTTACTGTCCCAGAATCGCTAGAAAGCTTTTAAAGGTCACGAGAAACCAATTCTCCACGTTCAACATATGCGTAATACACCATATTATCCACAAGGGGACATTGCTGTAACATTGCAGTGGCATTCTGAAGTCAAGCCTCCAGCAGTACCACAAACATCCACAGCAAGAAATAATGATGAAATATCAATTAACAAGTATTCCAGCTTATTTAACCAACGGTTTTCATATTTTAACATAAATAGTTGAATATTTGCCAGATCCTTAACTAAACATAAGAGACAAATATTAGAGAGTAATATGATGTTCACAGTAAGGACACAGAGACATTAAGCTCCATTCAACTTCACTCCAAGATACTAATCCCTTCATATGCCTCAGTGACAGCAGCCTTAAGACCTCTTCTTTCCTGTTCCCACAGAGAACACAAATGCCCTTTTAACTTCTCAATCTGAACGGACCCTCACGCCACTGGAGCAGCTGGTGACCATGCCGAGACGTGTTTCTCGGACTCACTCCGTGGATTCAGACATGCTGAGCCGTTCACCCTGTCCACTGTCCACCTGACCCTGCCAGTCCATTCACAACTGCTGTTATCACCGATGCTGCTCTAAACCAAGGTTTATCTAATAAGCTCATCAGCTACATCAGCGGAGAGTAGACAGAACGGGAGCAGAGCTTCTGGACCCAGATATGCAAAAATATTTACAGTATGTCTAATAACTCAAACTTACAATTATTACAATTCAAAATCTTTCACAGAATATACTATACTAACAATTTTATACACCATTGCATCATCAGGAGAAGAGGCTGTGATTTGCTTACAGTCTGCTTTTAATCTGGTACAAAATTCCCTTGTAGGGCTTAAGCTGGTTCTAAATACAAAAAAGACTAAATTCATGGTCTTTACACGTTCACACAAACAATGTAATGGGTCTATTTTTACCACTAATGGAACACAGTTAGAATGGGTATCCTCTTATAAATATCTAGGAGTATGGCTTGATGAAAAATTTTCTTTTAATACACATATTGAATGCCTCTTAAAAAAACTTAGACCTAAACTAGGATTTTATTTTAGACAAAGAAAGTGTTTCCCATACAAAGCAAGAAAAAGGTTAGTAGAGAGCACATTCTTATCAGTATTAGACTATGGTGATATAATTTATATGCATTCTTCACATTTGCTATTGAAAAAGCTGCATGTTTTATATCACTCTGCTCTGCGTTTTATTACAGGAACAGCAAATAGGACTCATCACTGCTTGCTATATGATATGGTGCAATGGTCCTCTCTCTCTTTTAGAAGAAAGTTTCACTTTCTGAATTTTACTTTGAAAGCATTATTGGGTAACTTGCCACAATATATCTCAACATTGCTTTCTTTACACACTAGTACATACAGTTTACGGTCAACAAATAAGTTATTATTAATTGTACCCTCAATAAGGACTGATTTGGGCAAGACATCCTTCTCACACTATGCGGCATATGCCTGGAATGAACTCCAGAACACATTGCATTTAGAGACACTTCCTCCTGTCAATATTTTTAAAAACCTCCTAAAATCTACTCTTACAGAGCATTGCCATTGCTTTTAAATATGATGTCCATGAGTCTATTTCTCTAAATGTATTGTCAGTTGTGTTTATGAGAATTGTCTTGTTTTAGTTTTCTTTTTCCTTAGTGTATGTTGCATGTTTTAGTTTCATTCATATTTTATTTCTTTATTTGATTTTGTAGTTTGATTTTTGTCTTCAGTCCTCTTGCAGTTCTGTCCTGTGTCTTTGTATTTTTATTTTAAATGTTTAACTTGCTGCCTGCCACTCTTGGCCAGGACTCCCTGGCAGAAGAGCCATTGTGGCTCAATGGGACTTTTTCCTGGTTAAACAAGGGTTAAATAAAATTAAAAAACTAACGAGAAATTATCAAAAATGGGATTCACTACTAACATCTGTACTAATTGCTCTCAAAAAAAACCCCTGACACATACATCCACGCTTTCTGATATTGTACACCCATTCAACAGTTCTGGGAAAAAAATCATAAAATCCCTATCAGTGATCTTTGATTCCCACATCCCACTATCCCCTTTCCTCTGTTTACTTAATGACGTATCTGTCACGTAGGGCTACGCCCCCCTCTCCCCGCTGTCACTCCAATGTCTGTTCCTCGTGTTTTCTGTTATTCCTTGCCCGTTAATCCCGCCCCGCTCGTCTTCGTGATTCCTTGTTTGTTACCACGCCCCTGTGTCATTGTTATCACCTGTCCCTTGTTTCAGTTCAGTGTATAAGTCCCAGTGATTCCCCAGTCTGGTTATCTGTGGTTTTGTTCATTCTGTTCTTTCGTGGTCCTGATCCCATGCTTTCGTGTTGCCGTGTTCGTGTATGTTTATCCTGTTCGTGAGTACTCCCCGTTTGCTGCCCAGTTGCCCTGTGTTATCTGTTTCAGTTATTCTACGTTTTACCCGTGTTTTGTTTTCCTAGTCCTGAGTTATGTCAATTCGTGTTTCGTGTTCGGATTGCCTCAACGTTATGACCCATGCCTGTTCTATCGACTCCGGTTTTGGTATTCCCCGTATTAAATCTCGCTCATCTCTGCATTTGTGTCCGTCTCCTCGCTCCGTGGCGCAAGCCACGTTACAGTATCCAACACTAATCTCGATAGCACTAATACAAAAATACTTCTTATAGCTTTAACCATCGCCAAGAAAACAATCCTCATGAACTGGAAAACAAGACATAAAACCGACATCTCACTCTGGAAAAATCTTCTTCTTGACTATATTACTCTTGATAATACACCTGCTTCTAATACACACACAGATACAGAATCTCCCTCCATATGGGTTTCAATATTAACTTTTCTTCAGAAATGACATTAAGTTACCTTGGTCTATGAGCCTCCCACCCCCCCCCCCCCCCCCCTTACATACAGATACAATACATGTAAACATACACAAACATACTAAATATCTTTTCTATTTATATTAACACAAACAAACACTAAACAGCAAATATTTAACTTGTATATCTACATATATCTCACCTCACACCTATACCCTGTGTATGTGTGTGTGTGTCTGTGTGTGTGTGTCTGCGTGTGTGTGTGTGTGTGTCTGTCTGTGTGTGATGCACAAAAATAAATAAAAAAAATGAGAGAGACTTTAGAAACTATAGTTTGACTGGAGAAGAGGAATTATTTTCCAACAGTGAGATTTGACCAGCAGGGAGCTCAGGAAGTAATAGGACCCCCCCCCCCTCCCCCCGCACCCTGCAACAAAGTGCGGATTAAAGGATAAGAGCACAATATTTTCAAAGATCATTTTACACTGCATGGACAGCAAAAGAACAAACAGAATGGATCAGCTGCGGCTCTTACTTAAATAACACCAGAGGACACTCTCTAGGACGGAGACACTGCACTGGGGCACCTGCCTGCCCCCCTCTCACCCCACAACCAGCCTTACAAGTCTCCGTCACCTGTGGAAGACAAAACACGACAGCTGGCCCTTTGCGTGAAAACACACCTAGTGGAGGAGAACCCACTTTTGAACCAGAGAAACAGAGAAGAGGAGGAGAGTGTGGTGACCCGGGGTGAGAGTGTGATGACCCGGGGTCAGAGTGTGTTGACCCGGGGTGAGAATGCCGTGGGAGCGTGCGACGGTACCTTTGACGAGGGTGCCAGTGAGGAATCCAAAGAAACACCTCAGGAATTTCCCCAGCTCCCTCTCACACTCGTGCCTGCAGCGGAACACCTGCTCCATGCTGACGCCAACGCCCCGTCGGGCCAGAACCCGGCCGGCGGAGGAACTAACGCTACACCGGGAGGCTTGCCCTGCGCTCCTCACCGGTCCGACCCAACCCCTGGGGGTTAAAACAGCAACCTCGCTGGTTCTGCTGAGACGCCTCTGTGTGAAGACGAGAGGCAACTTCGTGGTCTCCCAGACTGCAGTGCTGCTGTGCCGGATGAGCTCTGGTCTTCCTCGCTGGTGAGTCGTGCGTTTCCTACAGTAACGTGACACAGCGTGTCTCGTGAGAGTCAAACTCACTCCTCCTCGCACACGTGGACTAAGGAAGCCCTTAAAGAGGAAAGCGTTTTAAAAGACACCCGAACACCCCAGATTAGCTGTCACACAGACCACTCACTTACAGACTAACAGGTAGGTCCTTTTAGCAGCGACTACTTAGGGTGTCTTCCTGATAAAGACCCGAAAGTAGCAGTGTAAAACTCAAATTGCACAGCACAAGTGTGCTGTGTGTGTGTGTGTGTGTGTGTGTGTGTGTGTGTGTGTGAGAGAGAGAGATAGAGAGAGAGAAACCTGGTTGGTTCCTTGCTTAGAAATTTGCTTTATCATGAAATCCACAGTGGTACCTCTGTTCTGTTTACACACCTGTCTTTCCTTCTTTTTCATCCTTGTTATCAAGCACATCACATTTTCCACAGCACACTTTCACTCTTGTGTGCAGCGGACATGTGTCCAGCGGCAGGGTGCTCCTCTCTGACGTCTCCTTCTGTCTCCTCTCTGACTCCTTACAGCCATCACCCCCCCCCCCCCCCCCCATTCAGCTCTGTGTGTGTTCAGGTGTCTGATATGACAAATATATTCTAATTTATAAGAGGAAAGTTTAGGACCTGACTAGGAACTGAACTGCTGATAACTGTAATAAAAGTGTACACGTGTGGTCCTGTTTTCCCCACACTACTAATGTTGATAGATCCAACCCACAATGTATGGATGTGCGTTACTAAGCAACACAGTGAAGCATTCTGGGGAATTTATAAAAGGTTGCTTCACATGTCTTTTTAGTTGGTTTTTTTTTTTAATAGATGGGTATTGTTGCAACATCATTCCTCACCTTCAATGTATATTTATCCCTCTTACAGAACCGTATTCACTTCTGCTAACCAGTAGATGGAGCTATTGCTTTCTTCTGACAAAAAGGAGTCAAAACTCGTTATGTACAACCACTAGATGGCACTAACTGGTACGCATGTTAAAATGATGATAAAAAATAAACAAAAGAGAATTAAGATTAAAAATAGAAAAAATGAGTATGACAGTTATGGTGTGGGTAAAGGGTAGTGGGAAAATGGGTCAGAGAAAGCGTTTAAAACGTCCTGGCAGTCTGGTGTTCAAAGATACAGAAGAAAAAGACATGAGTGCTGGAGGGAACTGTTGGAATAATGATCCCCCCCTTACGACAGGAGCACATCCATAATAAACACCTGCCTCTGACAGAAACCCCTTCATTTATAGCACATCTTGAACCTTTCGTTGAACATGAAGGAGAGCCCCATGTTCATGATGAACAGATGGCAACAGCTAACGGGGGAACTGTGCTTCTCCAACAGGAATTAGCCAACGGAAAGTGCACAGAAGGACCTGCATGGTGCCTTCAGACATGACTCCACTCGTGCCATTGTGTCCCAGCACACCGATGTCACACCGATGACGGACACCATGCAGCACAGTCTCCCGACTCCTCCTTGTTTCTCCGTGTTCGTGTATATGTTCTCAAAGCTGAGCGTGGTTGTTCTTTTACACAGCCCCACCACATAATTCATAAATAATAAAGCTGTGAGAGAATGTCTGCGTGTGTGTGTGTGTGTGTGTGTGCATCTGTGAGCGCATGCATGAATATTTGTGTGTGTGTGTGTGTGTGTGTGTGTGTGTGTGTGTAATTTTTATGCAGGTGGGCTGAATACATTCATCACACAAAGAATATAAGGTGTGATTTTTGCCCTGATCTTATCCCTGATCTTGGTCTACATGGCCAGGTACACTATATCACTATATTATATATAGTACATGGATGCCTGAGAGACAAGCCCCTGTTCTATCTGAATCACATGACCTCTTGGGAGACACACCCCCCCCAACATTGACTGCTGACATCAGGTAAATCAATAATGTCAGCCACAGGTCACTTTCGCAGGGTCTACGCAGGTTGTGAACATATGCTGGTGATCTCATTACTGGCATCCGCACTGTCAGGAGGCCTTGAGGATGAGGGTGTCTGCTTATTCTTCCATTTATTTGTGTTTTTTTTATAATTACCTGCTGAACCCCCTGAAGGCTATCAAGACAAGTCACAGGACTGTTTATGTAAGGACACGCCCCTCACAAAATGTATCAAGACATTATGGCACAAATTCCACACAATCCTGGGAAGTCCTAACATGCGATAATTAATTTCTCATTTAATTAATTTCTGATTTTATTCATTTCAGCAAAGCTCTCGATGATCAGTATCTATGCGAGCTATTTGAAGCTGTTTTAAAGTTTACGTGCTCACTGTATCAGGATCTGTTATTGTCATGAAGTCCAGAAAACTGGCGCCTTCTGCCAAGACCTGCAAACTTTCAAGGATTTTCACGTCCCATCAGACGTCGGTGATTATACGGGAGATTATAGGCTGAAGCAGCAAAACTCATTCATCAGGTCCTAAGTTCTCGACGCCGTCTTGCGCCGCCCTGATTTTAATCTTCGTTCTGACCACAGTCTGAGCAGAAATCCCTGACATGCACCAGCAAAGCCTTGAGGTTTAACACGTAATCCTTCAACGCTACTCTAATTAAATCAAAACGATGCAGACCAGAACCGACCTCTACTCCCTCCTCCTTCTGCTCACCTCCACCCCTCCCAATCACGGGGTCCTGGCACCTCCCTCGTCCCTCCCTGACCCCCACTCTCCGCCCCCTGCTCTGACCTCCTCCGCAAACCTCCCTGCCTCTCCAACCAGCTGAGAAGACAAGACAAACCGTATTAAAGAGCCAGGCACTGTGGAGGTGATCTGACTGGAGGAGATTTGATAAGAGGGTTACGGTACCAATGACACCATCCCTGAAAGAACTCGAATGACAATGCACAAATATGAAAACCTAATCAATACTCAGTCGAAATGGTTGACCAGTAAACAAACAAACAAATAAACAAAACATTAATACTATTCATTTGTTTGCTCTGCTTCTGTGTATTCTGTCTATACGTTGATGTAACACAAATATGCATTTGTTGTAGTCTGTTACTGAAACACAGCAACATAATCAACTTTGTATACATTTCTTTATATTAACATGAATACAATAACAATAACTATTGTCTACTTCTGTTATTTTTATCCAGTAGCGAGTTTGTTGACACCAAACGATGGAGTTTTATCAGGGTCACAGTTTTAACAAATTCAGAATTTACAATAACTGCCTACTGACAGCCCCAACCCAGAGTAACTGGCAGCTGCCATGTGGGTGTTCCCGGCTCTGGCCCGGCTCCGCCCCTTCCCTGCCCTTGCTCCGCCCCTGCTCTGTCCTTGCTCCGCCCCCTGCCCTGCCCCAATCCTCACCCTGCTCCTTGGGGCCGGTGCTGGCGATGATCCACCTGACCAGGCAACACCTCATCAGAGCTTTGCGGGTGAAACGAGGCTTCTGCCATTTCCCACAATCCTTCTTCCTCCCAGGCCCCGCCTCCACACCGTTAGCACCGCCCACACCATCCACCACTTTACCGTCCTTCTGCAAGGGAGGGAGGGAGAGACAGAAAGAAAAAAACAGAAGAGTAACATGAGATAATGTCAAGAATGCGTCAGCTGAAAACTGATGACATCAAAACAAGGTGTTTTTTGATGACTGAGATCACAGAACCTAAACTACCAAGTGTCAGCCGAGAGGATTCTGATATATACGGTCCTTTACAGATATCAAACAAGGAAGAGAAACGTGTTCTGGTGTTCGTGATCAGTCATTTTCATGTTGCCTCTTCTTGTAATATTGTAGAAATATTGCAGATTAACTATTTCTGTACTGTAATATTGCCATTGCCTTCAGGAAAAAATCATACATGCAAAAAAAAAAAAAAAGAATTATGCTTTGTAATAAAACTCTAGTGTGACAAAGTGCCGTGATGCATGGAGGTATCGTTTTCATCTGGCTGATGTCTGCAGCAAGCCCGTCACCTTGTGTTAACGGGATGTGGATAAATGCCTTCTGCATCGGGATAGAAATCTAAAATTAGCCGGCGAATAAGGGGAAAAAGAAAAGAGGCATAAAAGCTGGCAGCACTTTCACAGCTTTCCACAGGCTGCCACCTGTGTGCCGGGCGGCAAGGTTGGCATCAGATACGATGGCATCAGGGGCAGCCACTGGCGTGGATGACCACACATAATGCCCATCTCAGCAGAAACGATGCCCTCACCCTCTCACTGGCTCGCAGAGGAAGTCTCCATCCGGCTGGATACCTGGATGGCCAGTCAGAAGAAGACTTGATGTTGGAAGGGTGTATGCAGGGTGTGTTAATAGGTTGAAAGTGGTGGATTTCAGCTGGATGTGTCAGATTTAGGGATTTCACGGTGCATCGGTTAACGGGTGGGTAGCTTTATGGGGCAAGACGAATGATGGTGTGGAGATCAGGGAAAGTGGGTCAGGATACGACACCTTGCTGAGTCATCCGGGGGCGGAGCCAGAGGGGAAAGCTCAAACTGGAAGGAGAAAGGGCAGCATGTAATACAGCTGCAAGAATAGTGACATCAAAGAGCAGGAGCAGAGAGAGGGGGGGAGAAAGGGGGGAGAGAGATAGAGAGAGTGAGAGAGAGAGAGAGAAAAAGAGAAAGAGAGAGAGAGAGAGAGGGAAGAGAGAAAGGGAAAGAGAGAGGGAGATAGAGAGAGAGAGGGCAAGAGAGAGAGAGAGATAGAGAGAGAGGTATAGAGAGAGGGAGAGGAAAGAGAGAGAGGGAGATAGAGAGAGAGAGAGAGAGAGAGGGAGGAGAGAGGGGAGAGAGAGGAATGATAGAGCCTTGTCTACCCCTGAAAGAGGAACACAGAATGACCATGACATGCATGCAAGATTAGGTAATACGTTCATACAGCCATGCACTCATTCACAAGTGCATACACAGAAGAGCACACACACACACACACACACACACACACACACACACACACACACACACACACACACACAAAACACTAGCTATGTTACAGCTCACAGCATTATAGTTCTTAAAAGTGGAACCGACATGTCATGCATCACAAACTGCTGTCACCGCCTTCCGATGTAAATCTCACACACACAAAAGGGTCATAAAATGGACCAATCCCAAAAATCCTAGACCGATATGTAACAATGTTGACTTGAAATTTACGCTCCTAGACACTGTATTCTCTTGTGGGAACAGCCATCAACGGTTCAGTAGTTCCTGTAAAGAAGTAAACAATGACACAATGGCCCAACTGACCTGGTTGACATTCAGGACAAATTCAGGACATTCAGGAGCCCAGACAAAAAAAATGCTTCGTAAAAAAGAAAATTGTTCCTTTCTTTGTGGCTAAATCAGTGTCTAAATCAGTTTTGTAAAACTGAATCTGGGCAATTTTAGCCCGTACCAAAGTCGCATGCCTTCTTTATAGACATCAGAGAACAATTTTAAAACAATAAGTGCGTTCTAGGGCACCTTTAAGACCGTAACTGGATTATAACGATGGCGGGCCTACTGCTGTGTGTAACAGAAACAGAAACCCTCAATAAATCAAACCGTGACAAGTGAGTCTCCGCGTATCTATGTATCTGATTTAGATCAGTTATTTTTATGTTTGTATTTCACAAATCGAATCTTCGCTCTGGCGTCCCTGGAGCCACGAGAGCCAAGTATACCCGTCAGTCCGTGTGACCATCAGCGCTCATGAGTGGTAGCAGAACCTGCACACTGCTTTCAGAGACGAGGACGCTTCCACCAAAGGAATCCGACATGCATGGACCTCCACACCTCACAGCACAAGGTGCAACTCACCGGTGTCATACCAGCGCTCAATTATTCATTTACTGTACCAAAGACACATCTATAAATGTGTGTGGTATAGACCGTCTGTGTGTGTGTGTGTGTGAGAGAGAGAGAGAGAGTGTGTGTGAGAGAGAGAGAGATAGAGAGAGAGAGAGTGTGTGTGTATATATATATATCTCTTTTTACACCTGCAGACAGAAGCGCAGCAGGTACACTTAGAAGCTTGTTCTTTCCTCAAGTTGAAGTGAATAAAGCGCCACAAAAGCTCTCAGTCTGAGGCGAGCTTCATTGAGATAAACGGAGACATCGATTCAGCTGCGAGTGCAAGTCGGGAGTGCAGAGCAGCGCGAGTCGATTCGCCACCGGCTATAAACGGCCCTCAGCCGCATGCGGGAGGGAAGCTGTCTGGCGGAATGAAGAAACGTTTAAACGCTGCTTAAGGCTACGAAGGGCTACGAAGAACCGGACGTTTCACACCAAGATCCGCTGAGAGGTTGATTAAAGTTACTGACTCCGTAACTCCATAAGAAACCACGACATTGCAGACTGTGATAAACATACTAGAGGGCTGTAGACAAGTTGACAGAACTGTAAAAAGAAATGTTGTTTATGATTAATATTGCACATTCATAAGATATTTATGAAGAGTTGTCATCCGCCGTGTTTTTGAAATCCGCATCCTTCAACAGACTGCACTAAATCAGACGCACACTGGGATTGTCTTTCTAGCTTTCACCAAGTCTTTTTTGAAGGAGACGGAGCGATGGGACACTTGGAGGGTAATTGTAGCACTAATCACCCATAACTAATCCTTCCTATTGACTAGGCGTCTGACCGCACGGTAAATCACCAAGCACGATATGAGGATTCAGATCGCGCCCTCAACCATATTGCTATGCGGAGAGCGTGAGGACGGATCGAAGGCGCGTGAGCACGCGCGCGCGCCCACACCACGCGCGCGCGCGAGAGAGAGAGAGAGAGAGAGAGAGAGAGAGAGTCTAATTCCATTCTGCTCATTGATCAGAACCGATTGGCCCAGCAGGTTTCAGAAGACTCGGAAATGTGGAATGCGTATCTGCGCGAGCGAACGACGAGACGAGAAAAAGCGCGCGAACAGAGGAGCCGCGCGTGCTTGCTCCCACGAGGGAGCGATGGAGGGGAATGACGAGCAAAGGAAGGAAGTGGAGAAGTGAAAACCAGTCAGTCGACACATGCCCACCCCTGAGAAAAATAAATATAAACACAGGAAGACTCTATTCTTTTTTTAGGGACACATTGATTACCACGAGTATAATAAATGTCAGAAAGAGGGCGGAGTGGTGCACGCGCGTGTAAATGACGACGATAGTGGGTCTGGGTAAGGTCGGAAGACTGGACTTGGCAAGGGAAACATTTGTGGTACTATTTCTGTGTATTCCATGGGATAGAGTGAGAACAAGGAGGATAAAACAAACAGGGAGGAGGGGAGGAGAGAAGATGAGAGGGTGAGAGGGGAAAGGCAGACAGAAAAAGGCAGTGGGTTACATAACAACCCTATGTGGAAGTTAAAAATATCTCACATACTCATCAAAAGATCTTTGCATGAAAGGTAGTGAAGTTGTGCTGGTGTAAATACACTGAGGCTTGTGCTTCCAGGAACGTGAATGAACAATGACAATGTAATACACACACTGTTATCTTGGGCTGGATTGGAGCCCCGTCCCTGGGGGTTGATGTCACGAACCTCGACTTCACTCATGCTGACGCAAGAAGCCATGAGATGTGTGTATATTCATGTGTGTGTGTGCATGCATGTGTGCGCTTGATCCGAGTGTGTCCATCCCATTAACGAAAAAGCCATCAGACACATACAGCACTCTCTACTATAGCTGCGCTGTTCGAGAGATGGCGAGGAAAACACAGATCAGACTGAAGTGATGTTCTTTCATTTGGTTTGCCTCACACGTCTATCCAGGCCCAGATTCACCCAGATTCATGAGGAATTAATGTGACATTTTAATCTTCATATGCGGAGAGTGTGGGTGGCGGTACACATGGGACCAAAGGCAGAGCAGAGGGTTAAACTGCAGCCGTGGACAAAGACTTAGGGGCCCTTGGAAGTGTCCCTGTGTTTGACAGCGAGACGGGTCCAAACGCCAGAGACAGGAGTGCACAAGAACATTCTAGAACATTCTAAGAACATTCTAAAAGCCTTTAGAACATCTCTCAGTTCTTGGTACCATGGAGATTGAAAGGTAGAGATGGGGGAGAGGGCTGGATAGAGAGAAAGAACAGGAGAGAGAGAGAGAAAGGGCAGGAGAGAGAGAGAAAGGGCAGGGGAAAGAGACAGAATGAGATAGATAAAGAGGGAGAGAGAGACAGATTGAGAGAGAAATAGGGAGAGGAGGAAGGGAGAGAGGTGGGGGAAGAGAGAGATTGAGAGAGAAAGAGTGAGAGAGAGAGCGGGCGGGAGATTGAGACTGAACAGTGTTGCAGAACTTATCCATTATTCAGTATTAGTCACAGGCTGGGTGAGATACTGTATGTAGAAGTTTAGATCATGGATGATATAATCACAGTGAACCATGAACACACTCATTATTTAAGAAACATCATATATACACAACACAGATGTGCGCACACACACACACACACACACACACACACACACAAATCAGAATCATCAACCCTTCCTCTTCAAAACCTTTGTTAACGTCAATCCAGGAGAGATGTCTAAAGGAATGATACAGTTTGAGAGAAAAAAAGAGAGGTCTAGAGAGGGGGAGTGAAAGGGGAAGAGGGAGGGAGACGAGATGAAGAGAGAGGGAGAAGAGAGGGAGAGCACCTGTGTGAGTGGACGGCACAGGAGGGCACTGTGTGGGTTGGGTAATAAGTTATGTACACTGCCTCCTGGAGCTCCTGAGGCTATCTCACAGAGCCACAGACTGCGAGACACTGACGGAGAGGTTATTTTTAGACCAGCCTGCAAACACGCTCCTCTGTGCAGGAGGAGAGGGGGCAGGAGAGAAAGAGCAATAGAGAAATACCTCCATCAGCTCCAACACCTGCTGCACCCTTCAGCCTCAGGTGGGGGTGGGGGGCTTTCACACACACACACACACACTGTCCTCCCAGTGGAGGAGCTAGTCTCCCTCTTTCCCCTCTGCTGTTTTATCTTGCTTCCATTCCTCCTGATACCTGCTATAACTCCATCAGTCCTCTCATTCTGCCACACTCTCTCTCTCTCTCTCTCTCTCTCTCTCTTCTTCTTTCCTCTTTTCTTCTAACTCCATCTCTGTCTCTCTTATACCTCATCGCTCATTCAAACGAAAGACACCCAGTCCATGGGCTCCGTACTCCTGTTCCCCGATAACGTCTAACAGAACCGTTATGATGTATGACCAGACGTGTCCCTGCTGTCAGTCACCCACATCATCCGAGCCACGGAGGAACCGTGCACACACGAGGATGGCCAGCAGACGTCTGGAACCTCGTCCACGCGTCTCACACCGCTAGATAACGCGGACCGCATCGGGTCTGGACGCTAGACCACAAATAGCAAAGGCATTATGTAAGTCTGTTTAAAGTGTAATGGTTCTAGAAAACTCCATATTCCAGAAATAGCAGAAGCCACACTGTGGACTGTCATCTGCGGACCTTTAGATTCATGGTGTTTTTTGGCAGAGCGGAGCATGGGCTGTGGTTAGTCATTCATACGGGACTGAGTGACCATTCAGAGCGGACTGGGAAAGGTCTGGGTGTGCCAACAGAGGAGTGAAATGATGTTCCATATTCCCGCAGGTGAGAGAGTGGGGCTGGGAGAGAGAGAGAGAGAGAGAGAGAGAGAGAGGGAGAAGGTGAGGGTGAGATAAAGGGGAAGGAAGCGAGCGGGAACAGAGAGCACATCTCCTGACTCCAGCTCCCGTTTGAGGAGTGCGCTCTGATGTCACACGGCTCCTGTCTCCGCCTGCGTCTCCTTCCTGGGGCGGCACTGTCACGCAAGCGTGACCAAGAATGATCGTCGTGGCAACTCTCCTCTCCATCACAATCTCTGCTTATTTTTGGCAGAAAAGTCTCCATAATAGCCATATCCCCCCTCAGTGAGAGGAGGAGGTATTATGCAGTGTGTGTGTGTGTGTGTGTGTGTGTGTGTCAGCATGTATGTGTTGCTATTTGAGTCTGCTCTGTGGTGTGTTGTACTGTGGAGGTGGCATTGCATCTGTGAGTGGGTGGACATCGGCTCTGTTCATTACTGTGAGAGCCACTGTGTGTGTGTGTGTGTGTGTGTCAGGGCCGGCGCCAGGGGGGGGCGAATGGGGGCGTCGCCCCCTCAGGCGAGGTGTCCCGCCCCCTCAATGTAAAAAATAAGACCCATTTATTTTACAACAATCGCTACATGGTGCCCCCTCGGCCGCTCGACAATCGTTACACGCACCCATCCCCCCCCCCCCCCCCCCCCCCCCCCGCTAAACAAATTATGTCCCCCCCCCCCGCTCAACAACTTACGTTCGCCCCCCCCCGAAATTTTCTGACGCCCCCTCACTGTATATGTTCTGGCGCCGGCCCTGGTGTATGTGTGTGTGTGTGTGTGTGTGTGTGTGTGTGTGCGCGTGTGTGTGTGTGCGTGTGGACGCCTGGCTTAAATTACTGGGCAAGCTAGGAGACAACGGGTGTATTAACAGTAATGGATGTGGTCAGTGTGAGCGAGTGTGTGCGAGCGAGTGTGTGCGAGCGAGTGTGTGTACAGGCATGTTGGATTTTCGTATTGGTGTGTGATGTGTTCATTGTACAAGTAAAGTTCATAACTCTGAAAGTGTTCACTTGTATCTATTTAACTAATTCAAAAGAACATTAACGTCTGCATACAGGTGCACATTAACGTCTGCATATATGTGCACATTAACGTCTGCATACGTGTGCACATTAACGTCTGCATACGTGTGCACATTAACGTCTGCATACATGTGCACATTAACGTCTGCATACGTGTGCACATTAACGTCTGCATACGTGTGCACATTAACGTCTGCATACGTGTGCACATTAACGTCTGCATACGTGTGCACATTAACGTCTGCATACGTGTGCACATTAACGTCTGCATACGTGTGCACATTAACGTCAGCATACATGTGCACATTAACGTCTGCATACATGTGCACATTAACGTCTGCATACGTGTGCACATTAACGTCTGCATACGTGTGCACATTAACGTCTGCATACGTGTGCACATTAACGTCTGCATACATGTGCACATTAACGTCTGCATACATGTGCACCTGCACGCTACGTCCATGCACAGACACGTGTCGAGTGCCTGCTTTCCTCTCATGCCTGTAAATGTTTCATATGCATAGAGCTGAATCTCCAAGGATTGTGTGTGTGTGTGTGTGTGTGTGTGTGTGTGTGTGTGTGTGTGTGTGTGTGTGTGTGTGTGTGTGTACACCATCTCTGAGTGCCACTCCTGCTTCTAACGCCAGTGCATGAACACATGCAAAATGAACGAATGGGTCCGCAGGGACACCTCAGACCTGACTGTGGACCGGTTCTGTCAGGTTCTGACAGGTTCTGTCAGGTTCTGTCAGGTTCTGGCACTGATAAAGAAAAATCAGCATGGCTGAGTTTAACTGCTTCTTCAGCACCATTATTCAGTGGTTACTCAGTGGTTACTCAGTGGCGTGGTAGATAACACCCAGACATTATGCACTGAGTACAGATTTACCGATTACATTCTCGACAGTTTTCTTTAATTTCTTTGACACATTTCCATTTTCCATTCAGGCGCACACTAAATTACCCATAACCCCACACAAACCATACAGCTTATCATTTAAGGGGGTTCTAATAGGACTCTGCACTGTAATGCAGTAATCTGTTAAACATAATTGGCATCAAATGGCACGTACAATTTTGTCCTCATCTCCAGCCCACAGGCACTCGAGATACGCTCCATGGCCCTAGAGTCTAGGCCGTACGCCATGTCACTCTCACTGCGTGGATCCTGGCCCCTCTGCGTTCTTCTCTCTCACTGTAAACCCTCGCACGCCCACTACGTCCATCAAACACTCCTATGCGCTTGGCATCAAATCAACAGTAATTACGATAAACGAATCACTCCTGATGACGCGTTAGACCCTAGTGCTTCCTCTTTGAATAAACCGATTCAAACGGCCGGCTCGGTTATCGACGTGACACTCTGGTTATGAATACAGATCGGTTTGACGTTTACAGCGCATCCGTTACATCACGTTCGGTGCTGGAGGTCTACAGTCCTTCAGGGTTCAGCTCCAACCCTGATCTGTAACATCTGATCCACTCAATCAAGATCTTCAGTAGCATCTGCGGATTACAGCCAGGTGAACCCGATCATGACAGCAGAAGGCCAGGAGAAGAGTCGGACAGCCCAGATTCACATGGCACTGCTAAGGAACGTGGAGGTACATTTAGCAATAGTCTACATTTACCTCCATGCTTGACTAGAAAATGTATTGCTTCCTCTTATGATACAATTTTTTTTCAAGGCACAAATCTGTTTACAGATCTCATTGCAGTCGTCGTTAATTGCAAGAATTCTGAGCTCAGCCATGTGTGTTTGTGGGTGTGGAGCCTTATGGTCCATACAATAAATAAACAGAAACCCCACTAACATCTCCATGTAATTCACGTATGACTCGACACATGGACCCGCCCGGAGAACTGAGTCTCTCCACTGATTCCCACTTGGCGTTCAGTCCACACCTGGCTGATCCACTCTTCTGCTTCCATTCCCATGCTAGACGCTCCCTCACACGGGTTCAGACGCTCCCTCACACGGGTTCAGACGTTCCCTCACACGGGTTCAGACGTTCCCTCACACGGGTTCAGACGTTCCCTCACACGGGTTCAGACGTTCCCTCACACGGGTTCAGACGCTCCCTCACACGGGTTCAGACGTTCCCTCACACGGGTTCAGACGTTCCCTCACACGGGTTCAGACGTTCCCTCACGCGGGTTCAGACGCTCCCTCACACGGGTTCAGACGCTCCCTCACACGGGTTCAGACGCTCCCTCACACGGGTTCAGACGTTCCCTCACACGGGTTCAGACGCTCCCTCACACGGGTTCAGACGTTCCCTCACACGGGTTCAGACGTTCCCTCACACGGGTTCAGACGCTCCCTCACACGGGTTCAGACGTTCCCTCACACGGGTTCAGACGTTCCCTCACACGGGTTCAGACGTTCCCTCACACGGGTTCAGACGCTCCCTCACACGGGTTCAGACGCTCCCTCACGCGGGTTCAGACGTTCCCTCACGCGGGTTCAGACGTTCCCTCACACGGGTTCAGACGCTCCCTCACACGGGTTCAGACGTTCCCTCACACGGGTTCAGACGTTCCCTCACACGGGTTCAGACGCTCCCTCACACGGGTTCAGACGTTCCCTCACACGGTTTCAGACGTTCCCTCACACGGGTTCAGACGTTCCCTCACACGGGTTCAGACATTCCCTCACACGGGTTCAGACGCTCCCTCACACAGCTTCAGACGCTCCCTCACACGGTTTCAGACGCTCCCTCACACGGTTTCAGACGCTCCCTCACACGGGTTCAGACGTTCCCTCACACGGTTTCAGACGTTCCCTCACACGGGTTCAGACGTTCCCTCACACGGTTTCAGACGTTCCCTCACACGGGTTCAGACGTTCCCTCACACGGGTTCAGACGTTCCCTCACACGGGTTCAGACATTCCCTCACACGGGTTCAGACGCTCCCTCACACAGCTTCAGACGCTCCCTCACACGGTTTCAGACGTTCCCTCACACGGTTTCAGACGTTCCCTCACACGGGTTCAGACGTTCGCTCACACGGTTTCAGACGCTCCCTCACACGGTTTCAGACGTTCCCTCACACGGTTTCAGACGTTCCCTCACACGGTTTCAGACGTTCCCTCACACGGGTTCAGACGCTCCCTCACACGGGTTCAGACGTTCCCTCACACGGGTTCAGACGCTCCCTCACACGGTTTCAGACGTTCCCTCACACGGGTTCAGACGTTCCCTCACACGGGTTCAGATTTCCCTCACACGGGTTCAGACGCTCCCTCACACAGTTTCAGACGCTCCCTCACACGGTTTCAGACGCTCCCTCACACGGTTTCAGACGCTCCCTCACACGGGTTCAGACGTTCCCTCACACGGTTTCAGACGTTCCCTCACACGGTTTCAGACGTTCCCTCACATGGGTTCAGACATTCCCTCACACGGGTTCAGACGCTCCCTCACACGGTTTCAGACGCTCCCTCACACGGTTTCAGACGCTCCCTCACACGGTTTCAGACGCTCCCTCACACGGGTTCAGACGTTCCCTCACACGGTTTCAGACGTTCCCTCACACGGGTTCAGACGTTCCCTCACACGATTTCAGACGTTCCCTCACACGGGTTCAGACGCTCCCTCACACGGGTTCAGACGTTCCCTCACACGGTTTCAGACGCTCCCTCACACGGTTTCAGACGTTCCCTCACACGGTTTCAGACGTTCCCTCACACGGGTTCAGACGTTCCCTCACACGGTTTCAGACGCTCCCTCACACGGGTTCAGACGTTCCCTCACACGGTTTCAGACGTTCCCTCACACGGGTTCAGACGTTCCCTCACACGGGTTCAGACGCTCCCTCACACGGTTTCAGACGCTCCCTCACACGGGTTCAGACGCTCCCTCACACGGTTTCAGACGCTCCCTCACACGGTTTCAGACGCTCCCTCGGGGCTGGACACACCCTGAGCTGCTGTCCAGAGAAAGGAATCTCCTCAGCCTCAAAACACTGCCTCGCCCCACACATGAACCCACGCTTATACCAGTCTTGACAATATTTACTCAAAAGTCCCAACGTCGGGCGGCAAAATGTTTTTTAGCTGTCTTGGTTCTTTGTAAAGCAGCTAAAAAACATTGTCACAGAAAAAGACTTGTGGGCTGATGAGGGCAGTGCTGGGGTAAAGTGAGTGGTAGCACCAGGGACGTCAGCTACTTATGATTAACGCCCCAGATCACCTTACTTCTCTTCCTTTCTTTTCTTTCATCCCTCTCTGAGCTTGTTACTTCCGTCTTTCACTTATCAATAGTGTGGGTTACACATGCCCCCAAATTATTTATCAGTTCACATCTGACCAGCCACCATGTATGTGTGTGTGTGTGTGTGTGTGTGTGTGTGTGTGTGTGTGTGTGTGTGTGTGTGTGTGTGTTGTGTTTTAAATCTACTCTGTACGAGTATGTAAGAGGTTGAAAGTATAGTCTTTGGTTTCCAGAGTGAGCTGCAGAGAGAAACTCTAGATACAGCATCTGCACTGATTCCATTTACAACGGTAGATTAAATGGACATTTCACTAACATCAGCTCATTTATCACAACCTAATAAGAAAACAAAATAGTTTTGACAAACACAGAAGATTAATATACAGTAGATGCACTCAAGTACAACTTATAGTGTTAAATAACGCTGCATTTCCAATCCACTCCTGTAAAGTTTCATTTTCAGTGAAAAGCAAACAGATGAAATTAATGTAGAATTCCACTGCTGAGCTGAGCCCCAAGCTCCTATAACCCGCAAAGAATATGAAGATTTAACCGAAGAAAATGACTAAATGCATTGCCTAATTGCTGTAAGTTAAACTGCGTTGTTTCTGCTGTTTGTCGAGGTTTATAACCATTTGCAATCTGCTTCTCGGGCCTGCATTAGCGCGTTCTCTAGAGAAAAATCCATCCACTGTTCACATATTAGAAGCTCTCGAAATACATAAAACAGCTGCGTGCGGGGAACGAGCGCTCTGAACAGCAAGAAGTGCGTTTAATTCGGCCAATTATTCAGAAACTGTCGAGATTAACCTTTTATGAAGGTGAGTTTGGCGTGTGAACAGAACGACATTCTTCACAACACAAGACTATAACGTCCACATACCGACCCAAGCAGTCCGTCCATATGATGAATGCACTGACTCACGCGTGCATGCCAGCGCACGAGGCACTCCTGGCAGCATCCTAACATCATCATGATCAGATTGAACACAAGACTTTTCAGATCAAATTCTCCTAAAGTGCAAACCTCTTACATTCGGTGACTCTGTGTGTGTGTGTGGGGGGGGGGGGGGGGTACACACGACATCAACGTCTACCTTCGTTTACCTGACCTGAAATGACCTGCACGCGACTGAGATGATGCGGTGATCCCCGTTGATGATCACCGAACTTCACGTTAATTTAAATTAATTTAAATCTGAGTTAACAAACGCACCGTGGATATGAAAAAAAATGTCAACACGTCATTACAGTTAAAGCATGGGTGACTCCTGTCATCACGGCGCACGCGGACACGGTGGCGAGGCGCGTGCCAAGGACGCGGTCCCGTCGCGGTTAAACGCGCGCGCAATAGTTCTGAACGACACTTAAAGACCAACGATTTAACTTCACGACAAAACAACTTAACACCGAGAGCAAATCTTCTTGTCATGCAGAGAAAACTGGGAAATACCGCTTGTCTCCGCAATTTCGGATTGTGTTGTGCATTGTTGTGTTTTATTTACTGGTTTATCCTTTGCATTTACACGTGGGAATTTCGCGTAACTCACCTGCATGTCGTCGTAGGACACGAGGGCGTCTCCTAAAGTGCAGGGGAGGAATTCCTCGTCGACTCGATGTCCAAGGACCCGCTTGTGCTGCGTAGATCCGTCAAGTGGAGCGCAAGAGAGGGAAAACCCAAGCTCCGGCAATCTCTCCACTCTTCCTCTCTTGCGCGCACCTCACGAGAGAGAGAGAGAGGGAGAGGTGGAGGTGTGTGTGTGTGCGTGCGCGCGCGCGTGCTTGTGTGTCATGTCATTTTGCCTTCATTTATCGAGATCTGGTATTAGCATTAGATTGGTAAGTAAAGGTGGACTAAGGACGTCGTTAGTTAATACAGGTCTCACTTCACAACGTTCATTTTCAGCGGACATGGAAACTGACGCGGTGTTTGGTGCTGCAAGAGTGAATAAGTCCTTTAAAAATATACATATATACAGGGATGGAAGACAGAAGATATGAGGTGAATCACGCAGTCCTGTCATAACACAGACCAGTTCAGCACCTAAGATATGAGGCACAGTCACAAGTCAACACGGGACTCAAACAACAGCGCCTCTACACTAACGTTCTCCTTACTTTCAACAAATATGTGTGTAACGTTCTGCGTAGCGCAGAACAGGGGGGCGGACACAAACGCTGAGGAGAGCGAGATTTATTAAGGGAAATTCCATAAGCAGAGTCGAAGTCACGGGCATGGGTCATAACGGGTAGGCAGTCAGAACACGAAATGTACAAAGGCATAGAATACGGACAAGGAAAACAACAAAGCAGACTAACTCAGGGAGGACAGGCAAAATACAAGGAACACAGGTAACAAAGCGCAAACTACAAACGGCAGTACTCACACAGAACAGGTTTTGACAAAAAGACCGATACAGACATGGGAGACACAGGGACTATTATACACGGAACTAAACTAGGGACAGGTGATGACAATGACACTGGGGCGTGGCAACAAACAAGGAAACACGAAGACAAACGAGCAGGGCGGGACAAACAGGCAGGGAACACGGACATGAGGGAACCCAGAGTGACAGCTACGAGAGGGGGCGTTGCCCTACGTGACAGAACCCCCCCTCAAAGCGTGCCACTCCGGGGCACGCAAGGGCAGACAGGACAGGGACACCGACTAGGACAGGACAGGGAACTACGGCACACGGCGAGGGACAGGAACAGCAGACACAGGACAGACCAGAGGACATGGGACCTGGGGCATGGCAGGGACAAAGACAGGGGACATGGAGACTGGCCAAGAGCTGGACAGGGACGTGGTACGACACGGGACACAGGGAGGCTGGACAGGGCCAGGGCGAGGCACAAGAGCAGAGCCAGACAGGACAGGACCGGGGACAGACACGGGAGTGGGGCCAGGGGACAGGGCAGAGGCACACACGGAGGCAAACACGGCTTGGACAACTGAGACCGGGACAGGAACAAAGTGGGTCAGGACTTGGGGAACAGACACGGGGACAGGGACCTGGAGGAAACGACCAGACACAGACACAGGGACGGGTACGAGGACACAAACAGGTACACACACAGGAACTGGGACCAACACAAAACCAGGCACAGGACACGGGAGCAAGGGGAACATGGGAAACAAGACAGGATCACAGGGCAAAGCAGGGGGCACAAAAAGTCCAGGCCCAATGGAGGGCAGCACAGTCTCTGGGGACACAGGCGCGGCCGGGCGGCAGGCAGCGGGCACAGGCGCGGCCGGGCGGCGGCCAGCGGGCACAGGCGCGGCCGGGCGGCGGCCAGCGGGAACAGGAGCCGGCAGACAGGCAGCGGGAACAGGAGCCGGCAGACAGGCAGCGGGAACAGGAGCCGGCAGACAGGCAGCGGGAACAGGCAGGGTCCGCTGGCGGGCAGCGGGAACAGGCAGGGTCCGCTGGCGGGCAGCGGGAACAGGCAGGGTCCGCTGGCGGGCAGCGGGAACAGGAGCCGGCGTGGACGACCTCTCCTGGGTCGCGGGGACAGGAACCGGCGTGGACGACCTCTCCTGGGTCGCGGGGACAGGAACCGGCGTGGACGACCTCTCCTGGGTCGCGGGGACAGGAACCGGCGTGGACGACCTCTCCTGGGTTGCGGGGACAGGAACCGGCGTGGACGACCTCTCCTGGGTCGCGGGGACAGGAACCGGCGTGGACGACCTCTCCTGGGTCGCGGGGACAGGAACCGGCGTGGACTGCCTACGGGCAGCGGGGACAGGAACAGGCACGAACTGCCTACGGGCAGCGGGGACAGGAACAGGCACGAACTGCCTACGGGCAGCGGGGACAGGAACCTGAGGTGAGGAGATGCACTCGGGGGGCGTGTACGCCAAGCCGACGTCCTCGGGGGGCGTGTACGCCAAGCCGACGTCCTCGGGGGGCGTGTACGCCAAGCCGACGTCCTCGGGGGGCGGAGCCACCATACTGACGTCATCGGGGGGCGTGTCCGCCAAGCCGACGTCCTCGGGGGGCGGAGCCACCATACTGACGTCATCGGGGGGCGTGTCCGCCAAGCCGACGTGGCTCGTACTCCCCCCCAAAAAATACTTGGGGGTGTCGTGTGGAGTAGCCGGCGGGATCAGCGGCGGTAGGTCCTCTTCCTCAGGGTCCGGGTTGAGCCTGGAAGAACACACAGACACAGAAGCCCCTCGGCGGCTCTCTCTGCGACGGCTCCGCCTCCTCTGAGGCGTCGGGAGCTCGCAGAAGCCATCGAGAGCCAACCGAGGGTTTAGCAAACGCCAGTCTGTGCACTCAATCCGTCTGCCCGCGACTTGTACTATAGGTTTCTCCTCCCTATAGTGATCAAGCCGGGCAGACACGTAGCGCTCAACAGGAGTCTCGACGCGAAAGCCAGTCGAAACCGAAAGTGACTGGGCTTTCGTTGGTGCGCGTGGAGACTTCCGTGTTCCCACAGCGCCAGGGGAATTTCTGTCTCTGGTTCGTTCACGCTGCGATATCGGAGAGTTGAACTGGACCGAACCAGCCAACATCTCATCACAGCGATTAAACTCACCAGAGTCTCGCTCCCTCGCTGTGTCCTTGTAAGATCGGTCTTTATATAACGTTCTGCGTAGCGCAGAACAGGGGGGCGGACACAAACGCTGAGGAGAGCGAGATTTATTAAGGGAAATTCCATAAGCAGAGTCGAAGTCACGGGCATGGGTCATAACGGGTAGGCAGTCAGAACACGAAATGTACAAAGGCATAGAATACGGACAAGGAAAACAACAAAGCAGACTAACTCAGGGAGGACAGGCAAAATACAAGGAACACAGGTAACAAAGCGCAAACTACAAACGGCAGTACTCACACAGAACAGGTTTTGACAAAAAGACCGATACAGACATGGGAGACACAGGGACTATTATACACGGAACTAAACTAGGGACAGGTGATGACAATGACACTGGGGCGTGGCAACAAACAAGGAAACACGAAGACAAACGAGCAGGGCGGGACAAACAGGCAGGGAACACGGACATGAGGGAACCCAGAGTGACAGCTACGAGAGGGGGCGTTGCCCTACGTGACAATGTGGATGGATAAGAGGCGACATTACTGGTTCTCTTCACTTTGTGATTGAATTTTAAGTGGTTTAAACTTCCCTACATAAATCATAACAAACTATTGGGGAAACCAAGTAATGAAGAGTAAGTTTAAAAGTCCCTGTAATATAAAGACAAATTCTAAAATAAACAGAATTTTGAAAAGAGAATCTCGAGAAGAGAGTCTGGTCTATAGTTGAGTCTCAGTTACAAGAGGAACAATGTGGGTTTCATCCTGGTCGTGGAGAACTGGACCAGTTTTTCACCCTTGTGAGGGTACTAGACGGTGCATGGGAGTTTGCTCAACCAGTCCACATGTGTTTCGTGAATTTGGAGAAGGCATTCGACCGTGTTCCTTGGGGATTCCTCTGGGGGGTGCTCCAGGAGTATAGGGTACGGGGCCCACTGCTACGGGCTGTACGGTGCCTGTACTTGGTTCGCATGGCCAGCAGTAAGTCAGACAGGTTCCCCGTGGGAGTTGGACTCCGCCAGGGCTGCCTGTTGTCAACGATTCTGTTCATAACTTTTATGAATTTCTCGGTGTAGTAGCCAAGTGGCGGAGGGGGTTCGGTTTGGTGGCTTCAGGATTCCGCGTCTCATTTTTGTGGATGACGTGGTCTTGTTGGCATCATCGGGCTGAGACCTGCAGCTCTCACTGGATCAGGTTGCAGCCGGGATGAGAATCAGTACCTCTAAAACTAAGACCATGGTGCTCAGCCAGACAAGGGTGGGGTGCCCTCTCTGGGTCAGGAATGAGTCCTTGCTTCACGTGGAGGAGTTTAAGTATCTCAGGTTCTTGTTCACGAGTGAGGGAAGAATGGAACGAGAGATTGACATGCGGATGGGTGCTGCGGCTGCAGTGTTGCGGACGCCGTACCGGACCGTTGTGGTGAAGAGGGAGCTGAGCCAAAAGGCAAAGCTCTCGATTTACTGGTCAGTCTACGTTCCGACTCTTACCTATGGTCACAAGCTCTGGGTAGTGACCGAAAGAATAAGATAGCAAATACAAGCGGCTGAAATTAGTTTTCTGCGCAGGGTGTCCGGACTCTGCCTTAGAGATAAGATACAGAGGACGGTCATCCGGGAGAGACTCAGAGAACCAACTCGAGTGCTCAGGGATGTTGTCTTGCTGAATATTTTAATTTCTCTCGAGATTTGGATAGCTGGATAGACATTCTGACATTTTCCTTTAGAATTCTCTGGTAGAAATCAGAATTCAGAGTTTATTTATCCATCAATGATGGCAACCCATCCTGACCCAGACTCAGCAAAAACAGCCCCAAGCCGTAGTACTACCACCACCACCTTTCACTAATGACATAATGCTGAATTGACATGAGAAGGCAGAACACTTGCTGAAATGCAGTGTTTTCCATTTCTCCAACACATTTCATTTATACCAGAAAAAAATTCTATTATTGTGTGAATATGTGCACATGATCTTTAGCAAACTGCATATGAGCTGCAGTGTTCTGTTAGGATAGCTTTCTATTTCCAGATCAAATTAGTAAAAAGGTGAACATCCCCTTTAATGTAATCTTTATTAGATATGTTTCTAATACACAGGGTATAGCCAATTATAGCTGTCCAGTACAACTACATCATTCCTCGTTAAGGGCCTGGATGAAGGCAGTGTAGTGGGAGTGAGACTGGTGTCGGTATGTATTGGGCTAATGCATGTTGATCACTACACAGCTGTGTCTGTCTGATACGATACCTCTTCCTCTTCTCCCACGCCATTCCTGTGCTCTTCTTTTCAGCGTTAATGAGCAGACCACATCAGCCAGGCAAATTCTCTCTCTCGCACTCTCTCTACCTCTCCCTTTGTCTCTCTCCATCTGTCTGTCTCAGTCTCTCTCTCTCTCTCTTTCTCTCCCAAAGCTACATGTGCATCGCCAATTAAACCTTTCCTCCAGCACTTTGAGAAACTTCCTTTCAAACCTCTGGAGAAAAAATATAATTTCTAAAAATAACTTTCTCAATGTAATATCTCTGCCCACACAGCAGAAATCCCAGAGTTACATTAACTCTTACAATGCTCATTTATGACCAGGCAACACACAAAGCCCTTAAATGTGAATGGGCCACATTTTGGCAATTGTGATTTTTCACCACAATCGAAATTTGTCCTCCGCTATTTACCCATCTGTGCAGTTAGAACACACACACTAGTGATTACTAGGGGGCTGTGGACCACACGTGCCCAGAGCGGTGGGCAGCCCTAGCCCGGCACCAGGGTAGCAGTTGGGGTTAGGTGCCTTGCTCAAGGGCACCTCAGGTCTGGGAATCAAACCCACAACCCTCCGGTCACAAGACCAGTTCCCTACCACCAGGCCATGACTGCAGTACGAAACATCATAGATGTTATTTTAACACGATTTATTCATTGTAACATTTTTTTTACCCTGTTCTCCTTTCACACAATGAGGGTTTTGTTCAGGAGGTCCATTTGGCTTTAGAGAACGGTTTGGCTTTGACTTAATTAAATGGACTATAAGTCTTTACAGTAAGAAGCTTAGTAAAAAGGGGTTAATTGCATCCTTGACTTTAAGTCCTGACAAGAAGAACACCATGTGTAGAGAGAATCCGCTCAGATTAATGTTGTTTTGTTCTTTTTGTCAAAGCAGCTATTTTGTTTTCTTTTCATTAATAAAAAAGAGATTTAATGAAGGAATTACCAGCAGGCTGTTGCTTATTTTGTAGTTGGTTTCTCTCTCTATGTGTGTCTCTCTGTCTGTGTGTGTGTGTGTGTGTCTCTCTCTATGTGTATCTCTCTGTCTATGTTTCTCTCTTTATGCGTGTGTCTCTTTCTATGTGTGAATCTCTCTCTCTATCTGTGTGTGTCTATGTGTGACTCTATCTCTATGTGTGTATCTCTTTCCATGTGTGTGTCTCTATGTGTGTGTCTCTCTGTATGTTTCACTCTCACTGTGTGCCTTTCTGTGTGTGTGTGTGTCTCTCTCTCTCTCTCTCTGTCTCTCTTGATGTGTGTTTCTCTATATATGTCTTATGTGTGTGTTTCCCATTTGTATGTCTGTGTGTCTCTCTCTATGTGTGTCTCTGTGTGTGTGTCTCTCTCTCTCTCTGTCTCTCTTGATGTGTGTTTCTCTATATATGTCTTATGTGTGTGTTTCCCATTTGTATGTCTGTGTGTCTCTCTCTATGTGTGTCTCTCTCAAGTTGGAATGGCAGGTCTAATTTAGCTCCTGTGTTTGAGTCAATAATCATTAGGATGAAAGATCCACTTCCCAATAGCCGAGATGCAGGTCACAGATCACCCCATTGACTTAGTCCTTGTGTGCAGGAAAGAGAGAGTGATTTATGATGCTGAAGTGAAGATGGGAGGAGACTTGAACTATTTTGACCAATTGCCTCAGCATTGGGTTCGGTGTCATGGCAATGATAAGGAAGCTGGTGACAGATTAGTCATTGTTATCACTTAGGAGAAGAAATGTGGGATGGTGCTAACATAGGTCTTTAAAAGCAGTTCAGTCTTTGGTTATAGACATATTTGTCACTGAATGTTGCGTGATTACCCTGTGTTGTCTGAATTTGCATGACTTCATCAACCAAAATGTTTGTAGAAATTGATAAAGATGAAAGATGACTGTCTCTTCTTATTCAATATAAGACTGAATCCGTAGACCTGAACCTGAATCATCTCTTTCTTCCTCACAGTAATAGTATTGCTCCCAGCAACAAAATCAATATAATTTACCACAATTTAAAAATCTGATCCCAGAAGATCACAGAAGTGATTATGACAAGTGGGTCTTCTTCGGGTGTGTAATGCAGGACCACTGATGAGCATATCAATCCCCTAAAGCCATGCAGCCGTCCCCATGATCCTTCACCCACAACACCCCAAAGCCATGCAGTAATGCTTCACCCACAACACCATGCAGTAATCTTTCACCCACTACCATGCCATCAGGATTTCATATTTAACAAGTCAATAAGCAATCAAACACTGAAACTTTACTGAAAACCTATAAATAGAGATGAATTTGAAAGACTTATTTTAGAAGCAGTTAAAAATAGCCTTTACACTGCCACTGGTATTCCTGGCCAATTCATCGCAGCTGCATTCATTCTCTGAAAGTAATCAAAAAGCAGCTTAGCAGACTGCAGTGAAGACTGACAGGAGAAACCACACCAGGCCTCGAATCCAGGTCTTACAGGTGAGAAAGGTGTGTTCTGGCCATCTCTGTCACACACCCTCTTCACTGAGTTCAGACAAACCAATGGATTTTGGATTTTCCCAATTTTCTTTCATACTGGACAATTTGAACAAGTCACCCGAGCGCTTGACCATGTAGCTGTTTGGAGGGAGTGCAGGCCCGTAGGCAGGGGGGATCGAAGGGTTCGTTCGATCCCCCCCCCCGCCCCCTCGCCCCCGCACCCTCCCTCCGTACACACATGCCCCTCAAGATAGGTAGGCTATTCAATGAATGAATTGTTAATCTCCGGTGAATATACAGACAAACAAATAAGGACAGCAACAACAAACTCACAACAAACTTATAACAGTGTTGCCAACTCTCACGCAATGAGCGTGAGACACGCACATTTGACCGTTTTCGCACGCTCTCACGCCATACATCCGATTTCTCACGCTGAAAAAAATCTAGTTTATTTATCTTCGATCTACATCTATGATTCGGGTTTCCATCCAAACCTTTCGAAAAAATAATGCGCAATTTCCAAGTTTCGGCAGAAAAAAATGTGAATTAGGCCTTCTTTCCATTCATTACAGTTATGCGAATAAACTTTAGATCACGTGAGAGGACGCCAAACAATAGTGGTTTTACGTCCATCTGGCAGTTACGCATTTTTGCACGTTGAGGTTGTGAAACATTTTTTTCTTTTTCTTTTCTTTACATGGAGAAGTTAAATTCAATTTTTGCTCTCTCCAGAACTGTTTTTGTATGCATTTGCCATCTTTACATCGCGATCATGTACAGAACCACTTGACTTGAGGCATGATACGTCATCGTTTATGCGAAAAACCCTTTTCCATCCAGTTTTTCCGAATTTTGGCGATGCGATAGTCTAACTTTTCCACCTCCTCCTAGCGTAAACATCTTTTTTGCGATATTTGGGGCTTTTTTCGAATTTTGGTCTTTTTCCATCCAGCTTTTTTCATGCGCATTTTCAAAATGCGCAAAAACTCGGTGGATGGAAAACCCACTTACTAGTTCGCTCTGGCGCCAACCACTGGCGATCGGTCGCTATAGGCGCATCATAGAGGAAACATATAAGACATAACCCCCCCCCCCCCCTCACTCCACTTTTGGGGGAAAAAGATCCCCCCCATCACAATGCTGGCTACGGGCCTGGAGTGTCATTGGGTTGGTGTTGGCAGGAATTCAAGATATCATACATGTCAGAAGGTCTATACTCACAGTACAGCGTGATAGAAAAGGAATTGAAGATCAGACTGTTGTTTGTGTATTGTTGTAATGTATTACATTAGGATTATGTAAGATGATGAAAACATAATTGTGATGGTATCTGCACTCTGTAACGATACAAAATCAGAGAGACGAGTGCAGATTTAATCCCATCTATACATTTAATGCGTACACAGAAATGTATAGATTGGCTAGAGACAGGCAGGTTCATAGTCCGTGACACTTGTCGACATATAACGCGGGGAACTCCAAAAAAAGACAGGGGTGAAGACCAACGACCAAATCCGTCGACCAAATCCGAGGGAGCAGACTAGAGACAAAACCAGAAACACAGACTTAGAGACGCTCGGTATGCCCACATGGTAGGGGAGTAATACTAACAGAAGGGGAGGTGAGCTTAAATATCTAATGGGACAGTGACACAGGTTTACTCAATGATCCAGTGGTGATGATCGTATGATGGCTGTTCGGGCTGGGGAGAGTGAAGGATTCTGGGTGTTGTAGTCAGGTTGGTTCTGTGATGTGACACACGCATTATTCTAGAATATGCAGTATTTGTGAATGTTGTAGACTGAATGAAAGTCAATCCAGAACCGTTGCCCACTCAATCTCAAGAGCTGAATTTGTAGATTGTTTATAGCTGGTTCGTTTTGTGAGCTGTGAATTTGACTTTAACACAGTGAGAATGTTTATAACAAGTGGGGCCTCAAATGTTTGTGTATGTGTGCAATGCAAGTCCTCTGCTGTGAGCGTGCATAAAATCCCCCAAACCATGGAATAATCTTTCACCTTCTCTAAAGCCATAGCATCAGGATTTGATTAGAATAGTGAAGGGATTTCATAAGGCTTATCCTTGGTAGGGGGGAGAGACAGACACCCAGAGAGAAAGACAGAGAAAAGGGCAAGTGAAAGAGACTGTCATTCACATTCTGCCTAAGACGAAGAGTGAGACATCGAAGCTGATAGACAGGAAGAAAAAAGTAGTGATGGTTACAGAAAGGAACAAGCAGAATAAAAAAGTGGAGACAGGACAGATTTTGTAGCCCTGGAGACTGTTGCTAAGTAGCAATGTCGGGGATGCAGAGAAGCCTAGTGAAGAACAATAAAGAGGGGGAAAGGGGGTAAGACAGGATGCAGAGAATGAATGGGAATGTGCAGGAAACCAGAGCGAGGCTACGAAATGAGGTAGGAGAAAGGTCTGGGCAGAGCGTGCAGGGGCTTCAGCCTAAACTTGAATGGCCGCTGCTATTTTTAGCTTGCTCTGTGCACGAGGGTCCCCTGGAGGATCAGAGGCATTCTGTGGTTTAATTATGAGAGCGGGCGGTATGGGGGGGAGAGGGGGAGAGAGCAGGGCACCGTACACCCTTCAATTAACATTTAAAGAGATTTCGGTTACAAACAACAGATTATGGAGAAACGTGAATTATGTGTTTTTGACTTCCTATTTGTGCTTTAAAGTTATTTTTATAGATTATTCCCAAAGGAAGGAAAGATGGCTGGTGTGAATTATTGTGAAAAATAGATGATAGTGGATCAGAGCCAGTCGCCTCCATTTAACAGAACATGCATCAGACAATTCCAAGTGTTGAATTAAAACCTATTGCAATGCATTAGCACCTAATTCAGGTGTTAATTCAAAGGCCAGGTTTTTGGCTTTGTAGTGGCACACCGTCTGTGCTACAGGACCGGGGGTTTGATTAATGTTTTCGGTGATCCACAGGTCATCCTGTGGAGGATGGGGAGTGATGGAGAAACAGCAATGTTGTCTAGATAAAATCACAGCTTGGAGTTATGTCTGTATGCAGGTCCTGCTACCACTAAACAGCCACAGCATACAGAGCTTGTCTTGAGTGATTTTAGTTTAAGAACAGTTTACTTAAACTGTCTTTACAGCCTTAAAGCTATCACTAAAATAAATGACCTGTGAATCCTGGGCTCTGTAATCAGCAACTAAAAATGACGTAGTTTGGTTGTATTAACCAATCAAGACTTGCATACAAGGAGTGGGTCTGAAGGGACAGTGGATGAGTTGGAAAGGTGAAATTAATTACAGCCAGTTTAATCTCATTTGACCTGAACTGGTAATCCCTTAATCTGAAATTTTTAATTGGATTTCATAGTCTGAATTATCCAAATCAGAGCTTTAAGGACAAACTTTATCTTGTGCACTTAATTATTATAAATATATTTCCGTACATCTAACTGGCCACTGTATTGCGTTTGTCTGGAGGAACACTTGGAAGAACACATTAAAAGAGATGTGTACTTAGGTGGACCCCTGTGACGGACCCCTCTAACCTAAGACAGCTGTAAACACGCAGAAACACTGTGAGGAATCACGAGTGAATGACGATCTATCAGCTGAGCCGTTCCTGTGTTCTTACTGATTTATTATACCAGAGCATTTTTTCATGATGATGATAATGAAAAAATGGTGATGGTCATTGCCAAAAGCTTAAAGCTCTTCACAGATATATGTCAGTCACAGAATCTCCCCCAGCCTGGAGATCTAAATGTCCCATCCTCATCTTCACACACGTTCTGATTAAATACCTTGGTTTTCCCATCCAATGTATTTTAAAATAAATCTCCTGTTGTTCACACAAATTTGGTATGAGCACATTTTCACAGTGTGTTATAATAAGACATTATTTTCTTTTCTCTATATCAGTTTCCCGATGTAGTCAGTGTCCCACAGATGGTCCACATGGTCCCTGCACCCACCACACTGAAACAGGTTATCCAGAGCGCTGAATACCTGGTACAGGTGAGCTGGGAGGTGGGACATACGCTTAATATAATAACACAATGAACATAACACTGTTATGACACCTAGACCATTATTATTTTGTCACGTTAAACGTCTGTAAGAACGCAATTCCTAAATACACTTGCTCCCCCTGCTGGTTGTTGATAGTTGAACTGGCAACCGAGTACAAAAACGTAGATTAGTTTCTGCAAAGTTTGCAGTAAATATTAAACGAAATGTATTCATCTGAATGTTGAAGGACCTCTGTCCGAAACGTCCTGCTTTCTCTTGAAGCTCTGTGCATTTTACTACAGATTTCTAATATCTGTACTCATCTTACCTACGTACACTACAGTGACTTAACTGAATTAAATGATAGTTTTACACACATATAAAATAACATGTATGTAAAACACAGTTCCGTGTATATTGTATGTATATTAGACGTGTATATAGACGTGTGGAGTGTGAAAACACGCCTCGTTCAGGCGTACGGGGGACATTTCAGGGCCGCAGACACCACACGCCACGTCGGGAAGAGATGGTGTCGATGTGAACCCATGTATTCAGACGTGAACTGGGTTTTAGGCGGATACGATGTGCGAACCGTCGAGTTATAGTGTCCCGACGACATCCTGAAACATGGACGTGTTCAATAAGCTGACCACACTCTTCCAGCAGGCGCTGGAGACGGTGAGTTACGGGCCGGCGAGGCAACTTTGTGAAGTTGGGAGGCTCGGTGTTTATAAACCGGGTTAGTTGGTAGGGGGGGTCGGGTTACTGGGCCTGTTAACACACCCTGTAAACGGGGTGAATTGGGTTGAAAAGCGCCCAAACCCCCACAGACCCGCCGAGTGAAAGCGACGGTAATGAAATATCGCCACTTTTAAAGGACTGCGTAGCATTAGCCTGCTGGAGGGACAGCTAGCCTGGCGGCTAACGTTGCTGAGCTGTTAAGACGTCAAAAAGAAAGAAATGACACCGGATATAACTTTTAATCCCACCTAAAAAGGTTCAGCTGCTCCCACGAGTTTGTTTTAACTTCATATAGGAACCAAGTGAAAGGTTGTATAACGTTGACAACCGTTTGACGTGTTTTGTTTTGCTAGCTGCTGTATGGGGGATACTGTGCTGTGTTAATCGCTGTCAGGATCGGTTTGTTTTGGGTCTGGAGTCTGAACAGGCTACACATTCCTGCAGGTCTGAACAAGGACGTGTAGGAGTTCCCTTGGGTCGCTCCTTGCACGACTTTATTCCACTTCTTGTGTCTCTTATTCTGTTGCAGAGGGAGCCGTCCCTCAATCTGCTGGAGTCATTTATTGATCACTGGAAAGGAATCACCAACTATTACATTGAAACTACAGGTATTACTTGTGAGATCGTCACTGTTGAGGATCAATACATGCCAGTTTTTACACACACACAAAGATCAATCCAAACCGGAACGTGTGTTAGTAGAAATAACTATATTTTGGCCTACTGTACATACTTCTAAAATGCCGGACATATTATTAAGTGCAGTATATTTCGTTGTTGTCTGAGTAATCCGGGTCTTTGTTCTTGTTTAATATCAGACAGAGTGCCTTACTGTTACAGACTGCTGTGTGAACGCGTCTCCCCCTGTGCTGTGTAGATGAGAGTCGGCCCGTGAAGCAGACGGATATCCCCTGGAGACTGAAGCAGATGTTGGACATCCTGGTTTATGAGGAGAGGAACCAGCAGGAACAGGAGGAGACGGGACCCTGTCTGGAGTACCTGCTGCAGCACAAAGTGCTGGAGACCCTCTGCACACTGGGGAAGGCACAGGTAGCACACACACACACACACACACACACACACTACTGGTGGCTAGTGAGGTAGATGTGTGTGTGTTTGGATATGGGCCTGGAAACGCAGAGGTAACACAAACACACAGTGTGTGTGTGTGTGTGTGTGTGTGTGTGTGTGTGTGTGTGTGTGTGTGTGTGTGGTGAAGGGTCATTTAGCTGTTTTGGCTTTAATTAATAAGCACCTAGAATATGAAACATTCTTGATGTGATTTGTGCTTCACATATATATATAATATAAATATAGTAGCTGAAGACTGAATTATTGTATGTCTGCGTGGCCTTCATGTGATGACAGATACTGGAATCACTATTTGATTGTATTCAATATGCCAGATGTGTATGTCAAAAGATCTACAAAGCCTTTTTTCTGCTCAGTATCCTCCTGGAATGAGCCAGCAGGTGCTCATATTTTTCACTAAAGTCCTGACCCAGATTCAGAAGCCAGTCCTCCACATAATCAACGTGTATCGGCCAGCACAGGTGAGACGCTGACGCCCATATACAAACATAAAGAGTGCTTGTAGTATCAATGTTAGGAACAGTGTTGACAACGCACACGTCAATCATGATTGACAGGTTCTTGAACGCTAAAGAGCAGCAGTTCTGTGGAAGGCTGTAGCAGTGCATCAGTGTGTGCTGTGGGTGCAGCTCCGCCCCTAGGGGGGCGGGGCATGAGTGCATATGGTCCTCCTGGTTGGCTGTGGGGTCTGAGTCTTCATCTGTCTCCCTGCTACAGAAGCTGATCCGTCTGTGTGGCCTCCCCGACTCCCAGACGGAGAGAGAAGAAGCTCAGTTTGTTTTTGCCATTTGCTCCAGAGTGAGGAAAGACCCCTACATCCTTAACTACATCTTAGAGGTGCGACGCTTCACTGTGAATTAATGTCCGAGTCCTCAGTTAAGCTCTGTGGATGTCTGCGCTGATTTTAACCACGCAGATTGGAGGTTTTTCATGAGTAAATGATTGTCCTAATTTGACGATGGCTGTGGAACAGACTACCACGGAAGGCGAACCTCAGCGTTCCAGCTCCGTGTCGGAGGGCAGAGTAGAGGCGGAGTCCGGTGGGGCGTCTGCTCCAGAGACTCCTCCCCCTCACAGCTCCGCCCAGCAGGGTATCATCCAGGTCCTCATCCACCTAACAAGAAGCCAGGTGAGCTCCTCCCTGTTGTTTGCACTCAGCGGTTTGCTTGTCTTTGGTTTTGGGGAGAAAAGTGATGGTAGTTGGAAGTATTTTCACTTTTATTAAAGAGGTTAAGCCTTTATTCATGAACATTTGAGCTTGGACAACAGAAGCAGCAAGAGGAACCGGGCATAGTCAGAGGTGTATAATCCAAGTTCAGAAAGTAAAAGTCCTCACCAGGATTTTGCTCAAGCTTGCTAGATTTTCTAATTAGTGCAATCCAGTTAAAATTAGTGGAATCAACACAATCCAGGAAGCCTGAGCAAAATCCTGGTGAGGACTTTTACTTTCTGAACCTGGATTATACACCTCTGGGCATAGTGTTGTCGTCTTTGTTATTGTGGCTGAAATAATCATTATACTGCTGTTGTGGGGTGGGTGTGTGTGTGTGTGTTTATCAGACAAGGCGGGTGGCTCTGCGGGCGATGGAGAGTGTGCTGGTTCTGGTCAGTATCCCTCAGGTGGAGGCAGCCAAGCTGCTGGCCCAGAGAACTCCGCTCTGTGTCCTGCTGGCACAGCGACTGTGTGAACTCTACAGCACCATCCCCACCGCAATCCACCCAGAAGACCTGCAGAGCTACGCCCTCAAGCAGTGGAGGTGTGTGTGTGTGTGTGTGTGTGTGTGTGTGTGTGTGTGTGTGTGTGTGTGTGTGTGTGTGTGAGTGAAATTATTGTCTCGTGTGGTGGAGATGGCACTGGCGTGATAAGTAAACCTTCCCTGGGCAGGGCTGAGGCGACTGAGGACAGTGTCGGGGAGAAGCCACAGTCCCCTGGACAGGAGCACATAGACCGTTTCTTCTCCTGGCTGGACTACTGTGACCAGCTTCTTAACGAAGCCCCACAGGTAACACACAAACACCATCCAATCAGCTTTCACTCCAGGGTACTCATCCATAATACCAGACAACTCGCCTTATTAGCAGATCATCTCTGAATGTGTTTTGCTCCCAGGCAACAGTAATGTAAATCAAAAGCAACTATGCACAATTGAATGCAGCATAACAAATCCAGCGATTAACAATTTATACGGCCCATACATTACCTTTGGACACACACACCTCCCCTGCTCCTACCTGATGTTTTACATTTACGGCATTTAGCAGACACTCTTATCCAGAGCGACTTACAAAGTGCTTTGCTTCTGATCACAGAATACATCCTAGGAAATAGTACAGATAGGCCAGAATTCAAGACACCATTGAGTCAGACTACTACTAAACTACAGGAGTCAATATCATTACCTAGTGTTTTGCGAGTTAGGCATTTGCCAAGAAGCACAAGTAACCATAGACAGACATACAATTTAAGAACACAGCAAGTGGTATCAACTGAGTTAGTGCTCTGGTAACTCAACAAACAGGTAAGTCTTCAGCCTACGCTTGAAGATAGCAATAGACTCTGCAGTCCTAGCAGCTAATAGAAGATCGTTCCACCATCTTGGAGCCAGGACGGAGAATAGTCTGGAACTTTGTCTTCCATGAGACTTTAAGCATGGAGTTTCAAGTCGAGCCAAGCTTGAGGTTCTAAGTGTTCGCTGTACAGATCGGTGTTTGATGTTTGTGTGTGTGTGTGTGTGTGTGTGTGTGTGTGTGTGTGTGTGTGTGTGTGTGTGTGTGTGTGTGTGTGTGTAGGTTTTTGCTGTTCAACTTTCCGAGGCCCTTCACCAGTACTGGCTCACAGGACTCGTGCAGCCTCAGCTGCTACAAGTGTGAGTCAGACTTGAGTCCTCACGCGTCTCAGGAAACGTTTATGCACCCTGGTCAGCTCGCATTGACTCAGGGATTTTTTACAGGAAAATAATAATGTGTGTGTTTCCATGCTGAAAACCTTGTGATTTTTTTCTCTAGAGGTAACAGTTGCTTCCTGTAACTTTTGTCATGGTACAAACATTTACACACAATCACTGTTTTTCTGAGAACAAAAATATGCAATTAGGGATTTATCGAATTAAAGGTTATGACATTAAGTTAAAGATTTGTCCTGAGGTATTTTAATGGTAATGGGCATTACGTTAATGACAGATATGCTTATATATGTACAGTGGGGAAAATAAATATTTAGTCATTCACAAATTGTGCAAATACTTATTTTCCACCATTATTTGCAAATAAATTCTTTAAACGTCAGACAAAATGATTTTCTCAATTTTTTTTCACATTTTGTCTCTCATAGTTGAGGTCTACCTATGATGTCAATTACAGGCCTCTCTCATCTTTTTAAGTGGGAGAACTTGCACAATTGGTGACTGAATAAATACTTATTTTCCCCACTGTAATAACAAAAAAAAAAAAAAAAAACCACATGGAATGAATGTTACTCTCTATACACAGATCTCTCTCTCTCTCTGTGTGTGTGTGTGTGTGTGTGTGTGTGTGTGTGTGTGTGTGTGTGTGTGTGTGTGTGTGTGTGTGTGTGTGTGTGTACGCGCGTGCGTGCCAGATCTTCCTGTCTTCCATCACAACCTGCTGTCTTTCTCTTTTTTGTGTGTGTTTGTGGCGGTGCAGGTCAGAGGTCAGCGTGCTGACCCACACTGCCCTGCTGTCGTGTTGCGTGCGCTACATCCAGTCTCTGTCGCTGCTGAACCAGATGGCGCTGTTTCTGCTGGGCAGCGACACACACCCAGAGCAGCGGGCCGACACCCCCCCACACACACACCTGCTACGCTACCACCTCATCGAGCACTGCGACCACATCTCAGATGAGGCGTGTGTTCTTATTATAGTGGCTATTATAGAAATGTGATGTTTAAGTTTAAGTAAACCTTTTCATTCCTAGTCCATTGTAGCAGTAATACCAAATTTTAATTTATGTATTTATTCATTTCTTTAATGCATTTATATTTTTTACAGATTAGCATCGCCACTTTACAGCTGTTTGAGGAGCTCCTGAAGAAGCCCAATAAAAACATCCTGGCCAATCTCGTGCTGCGGAATCTGGAGGGGCGCTGTTATAGGCTACCAGGCTCAGGGGGCGGGGACGAAAGACCAGGAGCAGAGCCTGATGTTTTGGAGGAGTCTGAGTGAGGAGAACGATCTACTAACACAACCTATTTCCAAGATATTTACTGTCAAAGTCATTGGTCCTTCTGTCCCATAGTACATACTCCATCTTCAAGTCTTTTGATCTCTGTCTCTCTCTCTCTCTCTCTCTCTCTCTCTCTCCTCTCTCTCTCCCTCGCTCTCTAAGTGAGCTGGAGGAGGATCCTTTCTTCACAGGCATGTACACAGACAGTGAGTTTGGCGGCTCGGAGCCCCTGATGGTTCTCTCCGGTCATCGGGGCGAGAGGAAGCCCAGCGTGCACACACAGATAGCGGAAACCGTCAACAGGTACCATGAACCCACTTTGTTCCGCGTTTTGTTCCATGTTTAGGTGATGGGTTGAGGGCAGGTGGTACCAGATTCTGTGAGGTCATGTTTTGGTGACGTATTGCTGCAGGTGTATTAATATTGCAGTTTTCCTCTGTCTTTTTCTGTCAGTTTTCTCTGTTTAGTTCCTCAAGAGGCTAAAACATCTCACCTCGTGCAGGGAGCAGGATATGACACGTACGTCCACGACGCTCTTAAATCGGTAAGGG
>NW_027506895.1:110000-177500 GCF_052324685.1 Brachyhypopomus gauderio
CTGGCATGCGTCACTTTAGGCAAATGTAACAGGTACTGAAAACTTATTATTGGCTCAAAGCTGGTCACATGCTTCATGTAGGAGGTGCTTGAGCCTTTGACCAAACTGTTTTGGGAAAAGGAGGCTTCAGGCTGTTGATAAACACAAGGCATACACAACTGCTGTTGGGTTAAAAAATATATTTAAATAAGAATTTCAGTACCTTTAACAATTGCACAGACTTTTATTTTGAAATATTATAATGTTTTCTAGCTTTTTGTGAGAAAATGGTTTTAAGAGTACAAGAGATGCATGCAGTAGCTTCACCCGTGTGCTGTATGAAAGGTACGGTGCACCTGCCCTCCAGGACTGCAGGGGTCAGACGGTGGTCTGGGGGCCTCAGCCAGGTTCTGGGGCCAGAGACAAACATGGTAGAGTCCAGTACCTGTGGGGGCTATCTACCTGCAGAGATCATCTCCCACACTGATCTGACACACCTGATGCATTCCATCAGGTTCTGGTGATCCACTCCATCAGGTTCTGGTGATCCACTCCATCAGGACCTGGTGATCCACTCCATCAGGACCATGTGTGTTGAGTTGTGGGAATAACTGATCCTGAGCCATTGCACAATTCTTGTTTCACTGAACATTTTGGGCTAAGTCACCTAGACTTGTTTTGATAAAACCTCTGAGTACGCAGATCACTGATGGAGCCGGTGGAGTGATAGTGACTTCAGTACATCGGTACATAATGGAGTAGTGATTTCGAGACATCACTATTAACCAAGATGCAGTTTTTTTTATTAACATGACTTGTTTGGGCAAACTGGGAGGGTTTCTGTCCTTCACTCCTGCATTATTGGAGTGTGTTAAATAAGTATGTAAAGAGATTTTTATCTTTTCTCTATCACCTTTCTTACAAGTGATAATTTATATATAGATATTAATGTTTATTTTTAATTACACAATGTTGTATAACTGAACCAAGAGGGGTACAAACCCATTTTGTGTGTGTGTGTAGGTTTGACTTCTCTATTTAAATATCAGTTGGATGTGTTTTCTATGGAGAAGAAAATGGCAGAAATTGAATATCTTAGTCCTGGACAGCATGTCTACAACCACAGGACTCAAAACATTAAACACCCAGTGAAGTTAATGGGAATAGTCTCAGTGTCTTAAACTGAGTAAGTGAACGTCTATGAAGGGGAAAATAAGGTACATGATCAAATTTACTTATGCATCACTAAAAGGTTTTATTATAAGATTAGTGCAATGTCATTCTTGATACAAGACATTTCCTTCTCTGTAAACAAAACCTGCTTTTCTGTAATCAGTAAATTGACACTTTAATGTTCTTTTGGGTTAATGCTATAAATGTATTTCATTTCAGTGTTTGCTGATCCTTTTGAGTTCACCAGAGCTTTATTATTTATTGTGTTCAGTTTAACCTCTGTGGGTCTTCTCTCAGTAAAGTGTGTGTTCTGCCTTATTAAGTAAAACACAGCACCTCTTCTTTTCACATTAACTTACCCAAAATATATAGATGCTACTATACATGCCATGCTGTATACATATTAGTATACATATTATGTGTCTGTTTACCTGTTGGAGTTCAGATTTCACTCCACGTTTAACCACTGTACAGCAATTACGTATTGAACCAGCAGGCAGACCTGTTCTCTGGAATTATTAAATAATCTTATTAAATTTAATTAAATTAAATTATAAGAACTATTTTATTAAAACTACACATCCTGTTTTGCAACATCAATAAAGTTGATGTTCAAATGCAATTATATAGGAGACTGGGCTCAACACTTTTAGAGGGCATTTCAGCTTAAAGGTATCACCTTACACTAACCAGTTACCACTGTAAAGTACCTTAGTGCATATTAAAAGAGACTTCAGATCAGTACAAGCTGTGCACAGGCAAGAGTGACCCATCTTTTATTCTCTGAAGTATCTTTGTCCTCAGGCTTTGATTAGCCACTTCGTGCCACCTGTAACTCTCACTCTCCAATGGTGGTGGACAGCTGAGATCAGTACCCTCCTCCTCCTCCAAATGTTCCAGTGTCGCAAGCGTGTTGAAGCAGATCCCGTCCGTCTTTCCGGGCACTCTCCCGCAGTGCTGCACACCTAACACCCCGCGGACGTTGGCAGTTACCCTCAAGCAGGAGGAGGGCATGCACTCCTGAAGCAGTCCGAGTCCTGCCCACGCGACCGTGTGCGTTTTCGCTGTGATCACTACGGGAAGGTGGGGACGTGTCCCCGTCTCACCGTCGTCGGCACGGTCTCTTAGCAGCAGCCATAGACGTCCCTCGTCACCCTGTCCGTGGCTGGAAGACACGAAGGTGAACAGTAGCCTTTGACAGACGACGTGGCAGGGCAGGTTGATGGGGAGGGATACGGGGAACCAAGACTTCTGACGATATTTTACGCCAGCGTCTATAAGCGCAAGGATGTCAGGGCTCCGGAGAGGAAGAGGACTCTCTCTGTCCCACCACAGAGCCTGAAGTGACTCCGAGTCGGCCTCAGCAGGTGTCTTTAGACTGCCCCCTGGTGGAAGGAAGGAGGAATGATTGGTTAATGGACTAATCAGTGCAGCACAACTTGGTCTTCAGGGACCCCCACAGGGGCCGCACTTCTGTCTTCACTACAACAAATTAAGTGGAAAAATACTTTAAAACAAGATGATTTATTACAGCAGAAACAGATCAAATTAATTTGAAGAAAAGGTTTGTTCTGAACAATTCAGATTCAACAAAGATTATGCCGTGTGTTTTGATTTGATTCAAGTTGCTACATTCTGTAGCCTATTGTACATATTCATAAAGTGTTTCTCTAATCTATTTTGGCCCATCAGAACTATCCAACCGGTTTCACAAGGCTCAACATCCAAATTTTTTATTTTATATTTTTCCTTGATGTCTTTTTATAAGTTCTGTGTCTTCATGTATCAAAACCAGTCATAGTTCATTTTCCACAGCAGTGTTCCAACATTTCTTTGTCCTTTAGAATGAATCATGATGGTTCTGTTACCTGATACCTGTTTAAGACAGGTATAAGATTAATGAGCTGTGTGCAGACTGGCTGCATAATATGTTGTTTAAACGCACTCAGAGCTGAAACAGCTCACACCTGAGAACCGACATGATTTTAAACTATTAATTAATTAAAATATAATTCAATTATTATTTGATAACGATCATTGTAGCACATTTTCTGACCTGTGACTTCGGCGAGGAAGGCAAATCGGATCCACTGTGGTCCACGTTCCTGCACAAGCAGCATGGTGATTGGCTGACAGTCTAAGCCCGCCTCTTCTCTGACTTCTCTCTGAAGAGCCTCAGTAATGCTCTCTCCTTCCTCCATACGCCCTGCAGGGAGGTACCAGCGACCATAACACTCCTTCTTCACCTCCTGCACCATCAGCACCTCCTCCTACAATACACACACACACACACACACACACACACACAGGGTTAAGATACAGTTGTGAGAAAACACATGTCTACACTTTGCATGGCTCTTGAAATGTGCTACGATGATTGTTATCTAATAATTAAATTATATTTAAATTAATTATGAATTAAAAATAATTTAAGTTCTCATGTGTTGTTTCAGCTCTGAGTGTGTTTAAATAGCACACTGGGCAGCCAGTCTGCACACAGCTCATTAATCTTATACCTGTCTTAAACAGGTATCAGGTAACAGAACCAACATGATTAATTCTGAAGGACAAAGAAATGTTGGAACATTGCTGTGGAAAATGAACTATGACTGGTTTTGGAACATGAAGACACACAGAACTTGTAAGAGGACATCAAGGAAAAATATAAAATAAAAAATTAGGATGTTGAGCCTTGTAGAACCAGTCGGATAGTTCTGATGGGCCAAAATAGATTAAAGAAACCTTTTATGAAGGCTACAGAATGTAGCAACTTGAATCAAATCAAAATTTTGACAGATTTGACAATCATCAAGTCTCTTTAATGTAGGCTACAACTTGAATCAAATCAAAATTTTGACAGATTTGACAGTCATCAAGTCTCTTTAATGTAGGCTACACCCACGGATGTAATGGGGGGGGTGGGTATTTTAATTGTAGATAACATGTTATTTTAAATGTACTGCTGTCACCTCTGCAAAAGGTGCACAGTTTAAAACCTATTGAAATTCTTAGATTAAAACTAACCACCACAAATAGACAAGAGGTAGAAATACCCATATTTGAGTTGTAGGTTATTGTTTAAGATGCCCTTAATATATAAGAACTTGTTTTATGGTCTTATGATGCACCGTTTATAAGCTATTGAAATTATAAGATTAAAACTCACCACCACAAATAGACAAGAGGTAAAAATACACATATAAGCGTTGTATGTTGTTGTTTAGGATGCCCTTAATATATAAGAACTTGTTTGGTGGTCTTATGATGGACTATTTAAAAGGTATTGAAATAATAAGACAACAATGGACTACAACAAATATATAAAAGCTATGAATACCCATCTCTGATGTATAGATTGTTATTTAAGATGCACGTTGTGTAATACAACTTGTTTGGTGGCCTTTTGCTGGACCATTGAAAAGCTACTGAAATTATTGAAAAAAAATAGAGTGCGCAGTGCTCTGGGGCCTTTACTACCACCACTTGCATCCGTGTTAATGTAATTTGTAGACGGTGCCTTAGACGTTGTCGCGGTCACAAAAGTACATTTTAAATAAAATATTGTCTACAACTTAAAAAATGTCTATTCCTGGTGTAAACAAAGTTGTAGGTATTTGTTTTGTTTGCCTGAAATGAGAATTTGCACAATTTGGCACTTTTGCTGATACTGTCTTAAAATTATTGAAGAAAGAATTCCGAATATGCGAACGCGAAACCAACTTTACCGCAGTCACGGCTACACCTGCATCTGAACAGGTTCCCAGAAGCTTTAACGATTTCTTCTTGGACAACGTCAGCAGAAGTCGCCATTACAAGGTTTTTAAAAAGGTTAAAAGAAAGACTTGCTTCGCAATCACTAGTTGTCATGATCAAGTGTTTATGTGTGTTCGACGTGTGAAGTGGCGCGTAAACCCTCAGAACCGGAAACCTTTGCTCGCTCCTCCATTAGACCTGAAACGGGACGGCAGGAAAACCAGAACCCCTGACCCAAGTCGACATGACAGTCTCTCGCACAACCTTACTCACTTACTCACTCATTCACCTTTGCGCTGAAGATAACGGCACCGACCACGTAGCATGCGGTCTTCCTCAGGGCGACGGCCCGTTCAGAGAACGAACCAAACCCGGGGACATCTAGTCCCTCTCCGTTCAGCATCAGCCTCACGTCTTCCTCCAAGTCTTCGGACGTCGAGTCCATTCCTGTTATAGCAGAGGCGATAACTTGGTATAAAATCACTGTAAACTCCTGTCTTATCACAAAATATGCTAAAACAAATACAACACTATCTGCTCGGGATGATTACGTTGTGGCACAAGGAACAGTGTGGACATTTTACACAGCTATTGGCCGACAGAGTAAGGGATCTACTGACAGTTACATACTGGCTTTACACAACTCAAGAGTTTTTTCTTTTCCATTTGATATCCTGTATAGGTAGCTAGCTACGTCGTTTATCACGTATGTTATTAATATGAATTATGAGTAACTGTGTTTTTTCCAAACACCAAACTATAGTCAATGTTAGGAATACAATCAAATTTAATTTGGAATTTTTTGACAACCCCTCTTCTCAAACAAATAATGCAACTGTAACTGGCCGAAATGTTAGATACTACTTATTGTAGTCGTTTTCCTATGGCGACGAAAAGTACATTATAGCTTATATCATAAATTGGTACAAATTGTATTCACGTTCGTCAGTGGATTACAATGAAGAATCTAGAGCGATCAAAGAGAACGTCGCGCGGACTGCGTTCTAGAGTGGGTTGGGTTAAACATGCAACACCATTCGTTGACGCATGCGCGGTTCAGTCGTCTGATGTCAGGCTTCAATGGAAAGCACGTCCGACGTTTATGACTAAAAAGGATTCTGTTAGGACAAGCCAAGCGGCTCCTCAATTTGTGAGATTTCTTCATCGCAAAGTCGCCTTTGCGGACGAGCGCACGCTTCACTAAGTTAGCAACTTAGTCAAGGTCAAACTGAGGCAAAAAAATGAGCAGGTAGCTTCAGCTTTTTTTCGCCCCGGTAATAACATTATGTGGACTGGGCTTTTCGCCATTTACTGGAAGGCGACGCCTGGATTAAGAAGAGACACCAGAACTGATTAAAAACCCTTCGCCGAGTTCTTCGGAAGAGTTTAAAAAAACATGTCTTACAAACTGCATTCTCGTTGTTTCCAAACACTCCGAGTGGTGTTGGTGCTGTCGGTACTGTTGGACTGTACTGGAGGTGAGTAGACACGACCAGCCCGCCGTAGCAGGCGCAAGTTTACAACACTGACGCCCAGTGGGACACAAGTTTGATAAAATCGCCTCATGCAAAAAAACCGCCTCGACAAACAGTAACAAAATATCCGAAAACAACAGGCTGTGGTTTATCTTATTCTTTATATGTCAAATCCTCTAGTGTTCCCAAGAGTAATAAAAATAAAACTTAGTTTTCAGAATCGGGTGAATTTTTGATAGGCCTTATCATGGCATTATGTTTAGTATGCTCAGAGTCAATGTACATCTAAAAGAAGTGCTAAAATTATATGTACGTAGTGTATTTACCAATAAACAACTCTTGATTGTTTACTCGGCCTTTGTTAAAGATGTTTGAACTGTAAGAGAGCAATTTATAACGTTCATACACCGTTTGAGTAGTGCTAGATTAAGAAGCTTACAGTATCCTATAAAAAGGTTATTTGGGTTAATGCAGACTGTCGCCACCATGAGATGTCACTCCAGACGGGGGGGGGGGGGGGGGACTCTTTAGATCAAACTTTATGCATATGATATGATGTGCATGTAAGATCATCAAATCTCAGCTTACACGTTATTGGCTTTTTAATACTTTGAACGCTTACAACATGGCATACGCAATATTATCACTGCACACTTTTTGTGTGTCTCGTCTACAGTTGTTCCGAGTACGCCCCCATGTAAACAAATGAGCACTAGTCTTTTTGAAATGGCTCACTTTTTATGAAATTTAGCAGCCTAAAGGATTGGTTGTCTCTGCTCCATCATATTAGAGCTGAATTTGGTGAGCTTCTGAATTCATTCCGAAGTATGGACAAGATGTCAAATAAGACTCGCTGCAGTTGTACCGTGGTGCTGTTTCTCTCTGAATTTAAACTTGTGTTGGTTATTGGTGTATATTTTGACACCGAAATGTGCTTCGTTCGATCCTGTGATCTCTGTTCTATGGTGAAGAAATGTTTATTTTGGCTAAACAAGTTCAAATCTGTCAGAGAAGTGATGTGCATTAAATAGCAAAAGCAAAATACAGAAGACAAAATATAGACATCTCACAGAGTTTGTATATCCCAGAAACATGGGAGTTTCTGACCACACTGGAAACCTGATCACCTACGCCAGGTGACTGTTTTCTGCTGATTTGTAGCAACTGTCATCAGATTGATCCACTCATTGGTCTCACTGCCATTTTCCTCATGCTGGCCAGAAATAATCTCATCATCACAGCTTCACTATTGCTGCCAATAACCTCATCGTCTGTCCTTTTAGTTTTTTGGATGTTGTTTTTGATTCCAAAAACCCATAGGGAAAGATTGAAGAAGAAAATGTCGTTTAACGATGGGCGTTTACAAAACTGGCAGCAGTCACTCTTATGACCAGAACATTTTGAGAGGCTAGAAAGAGCAAACTTAAATGCTGTAATGTAAAATGAAATACTTTACAATTAGCTGCAGTCATTTTAACAAAGAAAAATGCCATATGCCATTAGTCACAAGTCCTCCTCCTCTGCCATCTGCTTGGACTCCTCAGTGATGAGGTGTTATTCATGGTGGTCTTTTCTAGAGTCACTTTTTCAGTATTGGATGGGTGACTAAATGATTTGTGACTGTGCAACGTTTTACCCTTAAAATAAGCTCAAAAATTACTTTTGGGATAAAGTCCCCTATACAACTGCTACATGGTTCCATTTCCTTCCACTTCATGTGTTGTACTTTCCAAAATAACTTCATTTGGAAGAACTATGTAAGAAATACGACAGTTGAGAGTGATGATTGTTTATATGAATACCACCAGTGTCTCTTCACCAGGTTAGAGAGACACTGACAATCTTGTTTTGATTTAATCAAATATCTCCTGTTTGTTTATCAAGCAGAGCCCTCATGCCTCCATCTGTGGGCTCGAATGCAGGCTGCACAAAGGGAAATGCATTTATTCTATTCAAATGTGAACCCCATAAATGGAGAAAAACAAACCAGATCTGATTCCAACAATAGTTTTGGGTTGCAGTTAGAGACAGAGAGAAGCTCATTCTGTCAGAGTGGATCTGCTGCAGTAGAGAAGAGCGGGAAATCGAGAACACCTGTAACCTGTTGAAGTTACTGGTCTTTACGTCCTTGTCAGTCAGGAACCTCTTGGAAATTGTGCTTTCTGTTTCAAAAATGTTCAAAGCTGTTGTTCCGCCATGGTTTTATTTTAATGTTCTGCACTGTGGACAAGGCATGGTTTTCCTGAGGTCTTTAAAGACTGACTTTCAAAGATTCACAATTTACATTTACAATAGGACATTTTATGTCCTGTAAACATGGATATTACATTATAATACTGTAATGTGATGTAACACACACAAGACATTTATATCTGCCAATTTTTATATATCCTGTACCACCAAAGTTTTGCATATATAAAGAGAGGTAACTCTTCACTTTTACTCTGACTTTAATGGACTGTCACATTACTTTGCTCTCTGTGCCATTAAGTTAAATGTTGTTTGAATGTTAACATGACCCTCACATCAAACACATCATATAGATTGAGGGCAAAAACTGATGAAGACCAATTTAGTATTTTGTTATTGCTGGGATCCCAGTACCTCGAAAGGCCTCTGTTCCATAGAGTAGATGTGATGATGCAAACCGTGGGTTTGTTCCTCTTTAAATTCCTGCTTTGCTTATTTTATCCATGGTCTCACTACGTGACAAGACTCTCAGCTGACTATATTTAGCTGGAAAGTCACCCTGAACATGGCCCTTTACATAAACTCGGCATACAGCAGGCTTGCAGAATATATCAGTTATGGATCGATATTGCAGTATTGGCCAATGCAACACTCGTATTGATGTATTGTGTCGCCCTACCAGCGAACGGTGAAGAAAACTTCTTCCGACATGTTTAATTCAACCCTGATTAATGTAGGCCTTCAGAAGTGTTAAAGCCAGCTGTGTTAGGTTAGGCCTGAAAGATTGCTCTCCAGGAAGATTAGACACCTCTGCTACAGAAGTTGAGAAATTGATCTACACCTTAATAAATCCTCTAGTGCTGTATGAATGTGTGCTAATCCCATCCCGTTGTAATGGACTTCAGGGATAAAGGTGTCTTTTGTGGACGGCGGTATGGAATATTAGTCTGAATTTTTTTGGAATTGGTCCAAAAAACCACAAGGCTGACACGTGGAGCGCCGTCCCCGCGCGTGGAGCGCCGTCCCCGCGTGCCTCGTGTTGCTGTTGGTGGGGCAGTGTGTGTTTTCCTGTGGTCCTTCCTGGCTTTTCTGTGATGCTAACGGGAGCATAAGGCCCTGGGTTGTAGGGCATATAGGGAAGACAATGTTATCTGTTTGATGCAGAGGGGTCATGTCATCTGCTGTGTGTGTGTGTGTGTGTGTGTGTGTGTGTGTGTGTGTGTGTGTGTGTGTGTGTGTGTGTGTGTGTGTGTGTGTGTGTGTGTTCCTCATTAGGAAAGTAGCCCAGGCCAGCTCAACTACTTTGCTGACAAGTGCTTCTGTTACAACAGGGATGAAGCAGCAGTGAATAACACTATTAGAACTGACTGAAGTGTTTTAACTAGCTGATTTACCCAGACTGCACCTTAGACAATATACTTGACATATTATTAGTATTCTTAATACTGCAGTCCGGTCTCGTCTGCAGCCCGGTGCTGGAGTGTGTGCTGAGTACACAACATGCATGGTGTTCAGCATCAGAAGCAGGAAGTCGAGATTGGAGAGGGGACCCCCCCCCCAGGCTCCTCTGAGGCGTTCTGCAGGTTTCTGGTTGTTTGATGGTTGATCTGCATCTTCTCATTTCGACGGAGAAGCATCCTGTGCCTCCCGCCCCTCACCCACCCGCCTCAGACCTGACCGTGGTTGTCATGGTTGCCATGTTGTTGATGTAAAATCACAGACTGGTACAACGGATCATATGGATTCTAAAGGCCTGTTTTCTGCAGATAAGAAAATCTGTAGGTTCCTTTTTCTCTCTGCTGACAATAGGGGGTGCTGTAACAGCCATGGGTCTCTCTCCCTCTCTCTCTCACTGTCTCTCTCTCTCTCTCTCTGTGCAGGTTTTGCCTCCCAGAGCTCACAGTTCAGGTCTTATGAAGTGAGCGTTCCCAAACGCATCAGCAGGCACAGGAGAGAGCAGGACGGGCCCGCCTCCCCCAAGGTCAGGAGCCGCCACACGCACGCGCGATGAATCATAAACACACACACATTCTCACTTCACGAACCACACCTGGCATCCATGTAATAAGGCAAAGCACTGTGCCAATGGCCAAAGAGCCAGAGTAGCTATTTCAGTGCTGACGCGTATTGTCTGACTCACATTTACTACTCTTTAATGTTTACCTGTCTGACACGCATTTACTACTCTTTAACGTTTACCTGTGTGACTCGCATTTACTACTCTTTAACGTTTACCTGTCTGACACGCATTTACTACTCTTTAACGTTTACCTGTGTGACTCGCATTTACTACTCTTTAACGTTTGCCTGTCTGACTCACATTTACTACACTAACATTTACCTGTCTGACTCACATTTACTACTCTTTAACGTTTACCTGTGTGACTCGCATTTACTACTCTTTAACGTTTACCTGTCTACTCTTTAACGTTTACCTGTCTGACTCACATTTACTACTCTTTAACGTTTACCTGTCTACTCTTTAACGTTTACCTGTTTGACACAAGGTTATAATAGTTTTGGATTTTTCATTATGGTTTAGTTTTTATTTCATTGTGACTTTTTTCTAATTCAGTTAGTTTTAATTAGTTTTTAGAGCATGTTTGATTAGTTTAAATTTTTTTTAAAAGCTTAGTTTTAGTTTAGTTTTCATTAGTTCTAGTATTAGTTTTAGTTTTTTAATACTTTGGGTTATTTGTCAGGTGCAGGATTCAAAAAGTTCAAAGTAAATATTATGTAATAAAAAACTCATCAAAAGATACCATGCATTCAATTACTGTTGAACAACCAACAGTCCACAAGATAGAAGCCTTAAGTGCAAAATGTGTAATATTGCTGCTGAAAATTGCCAGACTAGGACAGATACTAACATAGGAGCGTAACCCTATTTTGGTTTGTGTGAAAAGCCAAACTTTTTGAAGGCAATCGAGTCACACAGTTGTGTTGACATCCAGTCTCAACACATTAATAACTAGTGCATCCACCCGCTTGCGGCTTTCCTGCATATTAACTAACCAGCAGCTATTTGATCACTGGTGAAGACGGTCCATTATGGTTCTCCTTCCCGGTGCTACTTAGCCGGGAAGGTGCTTCTCTTTCGGAGGAGCTTGTCAAGGTACTGACAGTTAGCCCTATTGTGTGAGCTTTGAGATTCGTGGGATTTTCCTCTTGAGAACTACTCCATATATTTTATCACCTGTTTCCACTACAAGACATGTAGTCTTTCTCTTAGTCATATTTTTAAAAATCCCATACAGGACTCACTGTTTTCTCCCAGCATTTGTTGTCGTAATTTTGCATGGCGAGCAGGAGCTCTAAACAAGAGACGTGATGGACCATGAGGTGTTGTATGGTTCTGCCAGCTAATATAAAACTAATAGTGAAAAAAAATCGATTTCATATCAGTCCACAAGACTATATATAAACTGACAAATACAAAGGGTATCCTTTCTATAATTTCAGAACATTTTATTTAGTTTTCTAAACATGTAATATAGTTACAGTTAGTTATCGTTTTTTCTTTTAATTACCGTTATTATTTATTTCAGTTAACGAAAATATTTTTTCAATATCAGTTTTCGTTTTTTCGTTCGTTTTCGTTAACGATTATAGCCTTGGTCTGACATGCATTTACTACTCTTTAACGTTTACCTGTCTCACACATTTACTACTCTTTAACGTTTAACGTGTCTGAGGCTTTTATTTGACAGCTTGCGCCTTATAGCAGACGTGACACACAGCCACCTCTGTGGACTCACGTGCTCACGTGTCTGCAGCAGGCTCACCTCACTCTCCTGCTCACCCGGCGCTCTTCCCCTCTCTGTCGCTCGTGACTCATCACACACTTCCTGCGTCTCCCCTCTCCCTCTCCCCCTCTTTCAGTGGTGCGTCCAAGATAATGCCACAGGAAACATCCGTCCGCATGGTTAATGAAGTCCACCTGTGCCAGGGCTGGGATGGCACGGGCACCTCACACTGTGCAGAGATGCAGCCCAGTCCACACACACACACACACACACACACACACACACAATCATGTCCGGTCCTATTGGCTCCTGCTTCTGAGGCTTTGTCTCTGTGTCCATCTGTCTTGTACTCATTTTGGACGTATGCACAACTAAAACTGTATTTTCGGTATTTAACAGCAGGAGTACGTTTGAAAGCGGACCTTATTAGCTTCGTCTCACCGCCAAAAAAAGACAACAAACGTAAATGTTTTGAGCCGTCGCTAATTTAGAGGATGGTGCTCCTTCAGAGTGTATGTGGCAGGAAGTGACCGGTCATTTGGTAGACTGGAAACAGAAGCCTGTTATTTGGCTGAATTTGCTCAGGTGACCTGTAAACACACTCTGGACTGACTGTGTGTGTGTGTGTGTGTGTTGTGTGTGTTCTTTGTATTTTTAAAGGTGTCGTATGTGATCCCAGCTCTGGGGAAAGAACATGTTGTCATCCTTGAGAAGAATGAGTGAGTTTTTTTCTCTTTATCCACACATACATACACACAAACACACACAGCTTGTAACTATTGTAATTAAACCTACTAAGCAGTGGGACAACTTTGCTTTGAGAGGAGTGGGATGTTGTCTTTGTGCTACAGCGTCAGACCGTTCAAAGGACTTAACGTACGCCTTTAATACTGCAGTTACAGGATGCACGGAGTGTGTGATGAGTAGGTTCATTACACTAGTGGAGAGAGGGAGGCAGACGGAGGAGGGAGGGGGCTTGGAGAAGGTGGAGAGGACTGTCTAGAATGTGCCTTTTTATTTTACAGATAGACCGTGCAGAGTTATTCTGACTGGATATTACGGGGGCATTGCTAACCACACCTGCTTATCATGTGATCAGTCTAACCCAACCTCTTTTTGGAATTGTGCTGATCTGTACTGGATTAGTGCCTTGGGCCCTTGGCCATGAAGACAGGCAGCAACATTTCTGCCACGCCCACACGTATTACTGTGCTTGCTCTGTGTCCAAAAAATACAGCCCCCAGAGTCTTAATAAATGGACCTGTGACAAGGTGGAGGGGAGGATTTAGTCCACCAGAAATCTGATTTATCTGGGCTCACCACGGTCCCAGTCACACATCTGACCTCACAAAACACACACAAAAAAAAGCTCACGTCTGCATGGAGTGAGACGGCCCTGTTGGTGCTGAAAGCATGACCAGCTGTGTTGAGGTACAGCCTTCTTAAAACAGGCCTGCCTCTTGAGGACCAGCGTTTCAACATGGCTGCCTTCATCACGGGTCCATTAGCCTTGTCCCGGGCAGCTTTATGAGCCGCTGGACTGAGTCCAGATTAGCAGTTGGACTTTATCTCCCTAAGATGAGTCTAAGATAAGCCTCTGTTCACTTCAGTCTCGTACGAGTTAATGGTTAGATCAAATCATCTAAGTCTGTCAGTTGTACTCCTACATTATGACAGTAGGCTACTGAGGTGTGAGCAGTGCAGGCTAATGCAAAAACGTACAATGCTTTTTTTAACAGTGCAGTAGTGTGATCTTTGGGAAAGATCTTTGTGTCTGTGCCATATAAATGACTTGTTTGGATTTATGTTCTCATGCACGTGTGTGTTGTGAGTGTGTTTTTAATAAGATCTGTCTGGACGGCAGACAAATAAATCACATGGAAAACAGCATGTCCATGTTGTAAGTCCACATGAGGATGTTGTGTAGTGACATAGCTGACAGCACGTTTCATCTGAATAGTCGAAATGTTTCCCAACGAATCGGAACCGTACACATGGAATAACTCTGACTGCAGCTGAGTCTGTGCGGGTCATCAAACGGACATTTTCTGTGTCAGAGTTCATGGTGACTTCAGTGTCTGTTTCATGTTTTGTTGTGATTTCAGTTGAATCAGAGTGTTGAAGGGAGGAAAGTGTGTGTGTGTGTGTGTGTGTCCACTTTAATTCCTTACAGCTGCTTCGGATAGTAAAATGGCACTAGGGATCCTTAACTGTCTTACTCATACACACAACCACCTTTCATACACGTGCACACATACGCAGAGTATGAATCCAGAGTGACTCACTGACCTGGTGAAAAGTGTTCGAACAGCCCAGGGTGCTGCTGTTCTCGGAGATGGTCTGCTGTGGACCTGTCCTGGACATGACTTCTCCTTGTCCTGTTTGCTCTCTCCTCCCATCTCTCCCCCCTCTCTCTCGCTCTCTCTCTCGCTCTCTCTCTCGCTCTCTCTCTCGCTCTCTCTCTCTCGCTCTCTCTCTCGCGCTCGCTCGCTCTCGCTCTCTCTCTCGCTCTCTCTCTCGCTCTCTCTCTCGCTCTCTCTCTCTCCCTCCCTCCCTCCATCTCTGTTTCACATAGTCTTACTGTGATTTATCTCTCAACATTCTAAGCTTTCGACCAAGATCTCTTGGATCTTACTGTTATTATTTCACAAAGGCTCCTTCTCTTTCTCAACTACTAATCCTTCACCTGACCAATCACAATGCTCCGCTGTGTTAGCACGCCATACAGTGGGAAACACGTCTGCGTTAGACCGACCGTAATGAGGGATTCGGGTTAAAATCATTTTTTGTTTGTTTCCATGTTAATGTTTTACAGGGAGGCGCTGTTGACACGGTTTAATGTTTGTGGGTGTGTGTGTTCTGTCATAGGCTCCTCCTACCAGACGATTTCACCGTGTATTCCTACGCCAAGGACGGCTCGCTGATCACAGAAAGGCCCAATATGAAGGTGAGAGAAACCTTGCCCGCTCCTTTCTCCGAAGCCCCGCCCCCTCCCCTGACCCCGCCTCTCCAGCCCAAACCTGAGACTTTATTCTGTGTGGTGGGGGGTGGGATTGAGCAGTCATGCTCACCTCTCTCCAGTACAGCAGATAAATAATTCTCCTGTTTCAACACGGCCCCCTGTCAGTCTGCCCGAGGTGATGCATGACGGACCCTGAGCACCGTTCTGCCGTGGGAGCGATATGCTTGCAGAGATGATCTTCACCTGGCAGTTCTTCTTCAACCATCTCATTTTAGATCATGCGCACATGTGGGTTTAACCCCTGAACCCCTATAGGGTGTTGCTATAGTTACATGCTGTGCCTACCTGAGTAAGATTACACGGTAATGGCAAACGTGTTCCATCTTGCGTTCCAACTAAAATGATTCGTGAAGGTTAAATAACTGAGGGGAAAATGAAGAGGACCGAGGTCACGTTCATACACGCCACCGTGTCACTGAAGGTCTTCATTTTTCATACATTTCTATCAGCAAGGTTTCAATCAAAGAGAATGAATGATGCCTCTGCCTGCTCATAAAATATTAGAATTAAATGTGTGTGTTTGCATTGCCCACATTTAGCAGTGAGTCATGGGTGTGCAAGGTCATGGTTCTCCTGTGGATCTCTTGGGTTTTTCTGGGGTTTTTTTTTTTTTGGCCTTGCTGATTTCAGGGTCTGTTACTGTGTAGACTGTTCAGCAGCTGAACCCTGTACTCCAAGGCCTAGTGTCTAGACTCTAGACCAGATCATGACTGGGCCCTGTGCTCTAAGACCTAGTGTCTAGACCAGGGGTCGGCAACTTATGGCACGCGGGCCACCGTTGGCACACCGAGGCATAATCACTGGCACGCGGCACGCTGGACCAGCATCAGCAGAAAAATGTATGGACATGTCCACGATTGACACAGACAACACCCCCCCCCCCCCCCCCAACAATTGACACAGCATGACTGTCAGTGCAACATGCACCCCCCCTCCAATTTTATTTGTTGATAGTGGCACCCTCATTTACTAGAAATTTTAAAGTTGGCACTCCATGTCTCAAAGGTTGCCTTTGACCAGATCATGACTGGGCCCTGTGCTCTAAGACCTAGTGTCTAGACTCTAGACCAGCTGATCACTGGGCCCTGTGCTCTAAGACCTAGTGTCTAGACTCTAGTCCAGCTGATCACTGGGCCCTGTGCTCTAAGCTGCATTTCTCAACCCGCTGGGAATTAATATCACAGCCATGCAGGGAGAGAGTGTGGAGGAAACAGGATCTAACTTTTGTTAGATGATGCGTGTGCGTGTGCGTGTTAAAGAGGCCAGCAAAGAAGTGCGGCCCATTGGATAGGGAACTAAAGGGGAGGAGTAGGAGGCTGGGGTGTGAGTAAAGAGAGGGGTGTGTCTTCTGGCTGGTATCATGAGAAATGGTGATCTAACCAAATGCTGCTTTTTTAACTTTGTGATATGCAGGCCACATTTTTCCTAATTGGGAAGTGAAAATTGTATCTTTAGCAAGAAGCAGAGCTGTGGTCCTGTGGCTTTCGCAAGAGCCTGCTACAAGCCAAAACCTTCTTTTTCTTCGGAAAAAAAAACACAGCTGACCTCACAGTGCCTTCTGGGAGTGGTGCATTTTCTTCACATGTTTCTTGTGTGTCTGGAATGCATCGGATTGAGGACACATGTCTTTAGGTGGTGGTCCCTCACATAAAATGTTGTAAGTGTCCTGAGCCACTCACAGCCACTCGCATGTACACATGAACAGAGTCTATGAGGCTTGGTCAGAGGTTCTGAGTTCTGCCAGAGGTTCCGAGTTCTGCCACTCTGATCAAATGCGTTTGAAGCGGTCTGTTCATAACCTCCTGTACAGCTGTATGTGGACCTGTGGTCAGTGGCTGTGCAGAACCTCCTGTGTGACTAAGTGAAGTTGCTTTCAACACCTGCTTAGTTCATCTGTGTAAAAGCACACGTTATGGATCGTGATTGTCGGGCTTGCTAGACTAAAAATGTTTTTCTGTTACAATGTGCACTCGTACTGATCCATTTCAATGAAGAACATGTGCAGTCTTGCAGAATCTCCAGGCTGAAGACATTGGTTGGTATCAGTCTGGGTTCACGGTCTGGTTTTCTGAGGAAGATCCGTTAGCCAGCTCAACTCCTGAATATTTCCTGTTTCCTGCCGAGTTCACGCTCTGGCTATTTCCGATCTCAAAATGCTGATGGTGACTTATCCAGTTCTGTGATTTTGAGTCATGCATTTGTTGGTCATAGTGGCCTGACATGCAGACTGGCAACGCTTTAACCCAGAGGAAGTGTGTGAGGGAGAAGTATGGGCCATTCTGCTGCCATGTTCTGTCCCGTCAGCTGAATCGGACCAGTGGGCTGGAGTAAGGTCCCGAGTGATGTCACTGACGTGAGTTTTAGGAAGGCAGGTTTAGGAATCTGTGCCACATTGTTAAAACTGCAGTGTCTGCGTTTTTTTGACATACTGTGTCTCCTATTTGTCAAGCCATAGTGTCTCCTCAATAGTGTAGTGGAAATTCTCCGTCACAACCAACAGGGGGTCTCTGTAAGGATAGTGTACGAGCGTTTGGAGTATGTCGGTGAAAGAAACACGAGCACCCAGTTTCTGTGGAGTCAATGATCACTCTACTTTATTCACATTTCTCTGCCCTTTTTATACATTATGAGGAATTTTTAATTATTTTTATGAGGAAAATTTGGCGTTAATTACAGACGCATTTTTATGCATGACTCACTTCCCCAAATATGTTCTGAGGGAGAAGGTCTCCGTGACCCCTCCTCCTTGTCTTCTTCTCAATTATCTTCCCGTACCTCACCCCCGCACGTACCACATTCTTGTTCCTTCTCTCGACCACAGGGTCTTCCTCTTTTGATGCTGCATTCAATCGACGTCTAGACACCATGCTGATTTTAATCCATTGCCAAACACCGATCCACGTTTAGCAATTTCAACACAGTCGAGAAAAAAGCTTCATAGAACACGTAGTTGAAATGAGAAACCTGGAAAGTTCCGGAAGGATTGACACTCTGCCAGGGTGGGAAGCCGTGTCTGCTTCAGCTCACACGGAGGGAAGCTCTATACACACTCCCGTGGGAATGATCCTGGGAGTGTGGGCCTCTGTCTGCATGTATGGGCCGGTATTTTTCAGAGGGTGATTTGCTGATTATCCCCGTCTCTGATTCAGTGGCTATGCTATGTTTATTGAGTCCCTCAGGCTTTAAAAAAAAAAAATTCGTCTTCTTTGAACTGAGTGTCTGGAGGTCTGAAACGTAATCTGTGAGATTTGTCACAGATTAGTAGTTAATTTATTAGACTTAACAGTGGCCTGAGCCTACACACGCTACAATCTGGAACCTTGACGCATGGCACCGTAGCCAACAGCTACCGTGAATTAGCAGAGCTAATCTGCCTGTTTTAGGACAGCTGTCTCTATATCAGCCTGTTTAACGAGATAACTGTGTTCTTTGAAAACAGCCACCTACACACCTACACACATACACAGACGCCCATCACACGTCCGTCAGAGAGAACAGATGTATTAGTTCAGGAAATGGTGGAAGTGGACGTTTATTAAGGTGCTTAATCGACTTTATTATTTTGCTGACTTGAGTCTGGGTGGAGTCTGAAACAGGATAGACCTCCTAACTCCCGATACTCTGACTGGAATTCAACCTTCACAGCTTCTCTCATCCTGGTAGCGCGGGACGTGTCCTGCTCCTCATCCTGGTAGCACGGGACGTGTCCTGCTCCTCATCCTGGTAGCGCGGGACGTGTCCTGCTCCTCATCCTGGTAGCGCGGGACGTGTCCTGCTCCTCATCCTGGTAGCGCGGGGCATGTCCTGCTCCTCATCCTGGTAGCGCGGGACGTGTCCTGCTCCTCATCCTGGTAGTGCGGGACGTGTCCGCAGCGCTGTCCTGGGAGAGCAGCTAATGGTACCAGTTCAACATCATGCGTGTGAAATGTAGGCATGCATAATGTGGACAAGCATGTTGTGCCAAACCGTCTCAGCCTTGCACCTTACAGGCATTTTGTTAGAGCCCATGGTCAAACTATTACAAGTTTCACAAAAACAAAAAGGTACATTAACCAGACTGGGTAAATGTTTCTGTTGGAAACACTGTAGCGCGTTGAAAGCCTGTATTACTACATAAGAATAAAATCACCAACCTGAGAGCCTTCTGCGTGCGTCGTGGTGAGCACACACTACATTCGTTTGATAATCTTCTACACCTGCATATTACAAACACTTCATCAAACCCTGGGAACCCCTGTTATTGTGATCTGTTGTACAGCCGTCCCTCCAAATGCTCCCAGCTTGACCTGGAAGTGTTTGGTAGCAGACTGCACACTGATCTGATGTCTGCACTGGGTTGTAACTGGATTCCTCTACCGTACACCAGACTCCACAAACTGTCACTGGCCAGACTGCTTTCAGCTACAGAATGCTAAAAATCAAATTCACTAAAAGGGCCCCAGACATTTATTTAGGTGTACAATTACAATCATATATATATATATTTTTTTCTGTGCTTCATTTAAGTCTGTTCATATTCCTTTCCTCCCCTCCCAGGGACACTGTCATTACCGTGGTTACGTAGAGGGCACGGGGGAGTCTTCCGTCGCGCTGAGTCTCTGCTCTGGTCTACGGTAGGACGTCCCCTCCTGTCCCAGAGTGTCCGTGACGCGTAGTGAGCCCCTCACACCGCACTGCAGTACACCGCCACTAAACACCCACAAAGACCGAAACACCTTAGCGTAGAGGTCTGCACTCCCACGTTGGTCTCACGGAACCAGTCAGAATATCTTGAATAGTCTAGAAAATTATAATAATAATGCAATGATTTTCATGCATAAGGAACAGGAGGAAAACAACTAATCATTCAATAAGTAAGCAATAAACTAATTCAAAATATTGGCTAAGCAACTGATGACTTGAACATTTGATACAGAAATGGCAGAGACTGTAGACGGTCAACCAGTTTCAGCTGTGGAAAATTCAATGAAAACAGGCGAATACACCACAATTAAGCCAACTACAGGCAAGTCTGATGTATGGAAGTCATACTATACTGGTACATATTTTAAATCAATCCTAGGCTTAAATCAATGCTTAAACTTTGATCAATGCATTCAGCACTGACCATAACTCAAAAGAACGAACTTCATGAGTATAACAGACACACGACTGGCACTCAAGGAGCGCTGCAAACAAAAAATGAAGCAGTTTCAAGTTAATAGTTAATACAAGCAACAAAAAAACCTCGATAGTACTAATAAATACCAAAGCGAAGGACCGACGCACACACCGATGGGACAATTTCAGCATCTCCAATTCACCTGGCGGCATGTGTTTGGACTGTGGTAAGAAATGGGACAGCGCGATCCATCGCTATATTGCTGTTTTAATAAATACATAAGAAAATTTCAAGTACTAAATTTTATTAATTCAATTCATATTAGGATTGCGGGCGGGGGCGACAGAAATGTGTATGTGGTGGGCGGGTGCGGGATTAAAACAAGCGATTTTTTGGCAGGAGCGGGCGGGAGCGGGATTAAAACAAGCGGGAGCGGGTTTTAAAAAGCAGTCACGCGCAGACCTCTACATTAGCGGCATGCGGTGCTCAGTGTGACCAACGTAGTGCTTTCAGTACATGTACAGTAGAGAAATATTCTGAAGCACCCGGAATATGGAAAAGATTAACCAGGCCTTTTCTGGTTCTCATTGGACCGTGTGTGTGTGTGTGTGTGTGTGTGTGTGTGTGTGTGTGTGTGTGTTTGTTTCAGAGGCGTGATCCACACGGAGAACTCTAGTTTTGGCATTGAGCCCCTGGATGGCTCGGCGGATAACGAGCACTTGGTTTACCGCCTGGAGGATGTCGAGGCGGAGCCTTTTACTTGTGGAACACCCCACTCTGATCACCATGACGATCAAGCATCGCCTGGGCACCCGGATCACACCCACAACATTACACCAGGTCAACCTGTCAGTCATCTTATCAGGGTCAGTGTCTGACGAACGAGTTGCAGTGATGAGTTTGGGCTTCAACCATGAATCCAGACTCACTTTTGTGTGTGTGTGTGTGTGTGTGTGTGTGTGTGTGTGTGTGTGTGTTTCTCCACCTGCAGAAAAAACGAGCAGTCCTGCCCCAAACCCATTATGTGGAGCTACTGTTGGTGGTTGACAGTGAGAGGGTGAGTTGCTGTCCTGACCCCACTGACCCTGAAGATCCTCTGCCCACCATTCGTTCCGTGTTACAAATAACAACAGAGATCCTGTTAACCAGGATGGTGCAGGTGCGAATGTTTGGAGTTTGGGTCTGAAGGGCCTTTCTGAGGCTGAGGCTGACGGTGTTGAACTGCAGTGGGAGGAGCTTGAGTCCAGCACCTGCTGCACTGCAGGCCTGAGTCCACATTTATCCAGAGCTCATTGGTTAATTTCCACATTATTATACTTTAATAATAAAGTATACATTCATTCATTCATTCAACAGTTTGCTCCGTGGGATTCAAACCCATGACCATGTGGTCTACAGGAACTCATCATAAAATGATGATGGCTCGTACAACCTGCACTGTTTAGGTTAAACCCTCTGCTAGAGGTCTACCAGCCTGCAGAGTTGAGCTACACTTGAAAGCTCATAAAGACGTTTGTTAAGATGGGTCAGGGATGTGATTATGGTTGGTGCTAAACTCTGCGGGGAGGTAGATCTCACACCCCTGGTGTTTGAGACTGAATGATGTCGTGTCCCCCCCCCACAGTTTGCCTACACAAACCGGAATCAGACAGCAGTGCGTGAAGAAATGGTTCAGCTTGCCAGCTATGTCGACAGTGTAAGTAGAATGTTGCACCGGCAGGCGATGTATTTGAATAGACACTAGAAACTGTCTGTTGTATCATCGACCTTTATTACTCCCCCCCCCCCCCCCCCCCCCCCCCCCCCCCCCCCCCCCTCCAGATGTACATGGCCCTGAACATCCGGGTGGTGCTGGTGGGTCTGGAGATCTGGTCTGCGGGGAACCCCATCAGTACGGACGGCAGTGCGGGCGAAGTCCTGGGCCGCTTCACCCAGTGGAGGGAGAAGGAGCTGGTACCCCCGGCGTCGCCATGACAGCGCCCAGCTCATCCTGTGAGTGTCAGCCGCATCACCCGTTCTCACTCTCATAACAGCTATATGACACTTCTCACTTCCTGTTACCACTTTACATTTATGATGGCAATGCATCTTTCTCTCTCTCTCTCTCTCTCTCTCTCTCTCTCTCTCTCTCTCTCTCTCTCTCTCTCTCTCTCTCTCTTAGGAATAAAGGTTTTGGGGGAACTGCTGGGATGGCGTTTGTGGGTACAGTCTGTTCCAGGAGTCATGGGGGTGGGATCAATGCGGTACGATGTCCTGTCTTCTCATTTACTGACATGCACTACCGTTCCACTACATCTGTGTGGTCCTATACCCTAACTACTACCGGTGTGTGTGTGTGTGTGTGTGTGTGTGTGTTTGCTCTCCTTAGTTCACCAATAAAAACGTGGTGTCTTTTGCCTCCATTGTGGCCCACGAGCTGGGCCATAACCTGGGGATGAACCACGACGATGGACGTCAGTGCAGCTGTGACGTGTCTCACTGCATCATGAACTCGGGGGCGACGTGAGTGTGGGAATACATGCTGGATGTGTTAGAATATGTGTGTGTGTGTGTGTTCTAGGATTACTGATCTCTCAAACTATGTTCTCTGTATTTTAAATAACACAAGTTCCTCTCCTATCAGTGGATCACAGAACTTCAGTAGTTGCAGTGCGGATGATTTTGAGAAGATGATCCTGAATTCGGGCAGCAGCTGTCTCCTTAACGTCCCACGACCTGACGAGGCCTACAGCGCCCCCTTCTGTGGGAACAGGCTGGTGGACGTGGGTGAGGAGTGCGATTGCGGCTCTGAGCAAGTAAGTCTACTGATCCCAGAACAGCCTGCGAGTTATTGACCCGAGTGTGTGAGCGCGAGAGAAGAGGACCGAATAGTATTCTTAACGAAGCGGAAATGTTTGCTGTGTGTGTGTGTGTGTGTGTGTGTGTGTGTGTGTGTGTGTGTGACTTGCAGGAGTGTGAGAAGGACCCCTGCTGTGAGCCCAAGACATGTAAGCTCCGAGCCAGGGCCGAGTGTGCATATGGAGTCTGCTGCAAGCACTGCAGGGTAATACATGTGCACACACACCTGCACACACACATGAATGTACACTCAAGCTCAGTGGGTTTCTGTTGTTACAAGCACTTGAGAGTAACAGCTGTTTCTCTCTCTATTTCTCTCTCTCTCTCTCTCTCTCTCTCTCTCTCTCTCTCTCTCTCTCTCTCTCTCTCTCAGTTCCTTCCAGCTGGTTCCGTGTGCAGGAGCAGTACTGATGAGTGTGATCTTCCAGAGTACTGCAACGGCTCCTCGGCTGTGTGTCAGTCGGACGTTTTCAAACAGAACGGCCACCCGTGCCAACAGGACAAGGCCTACTGCTACAACGGCCAGTGCCAGCACTACGACGGCCAGTGTCAGGCCATATTCGGTCCCAGTAAGTACAACACTAAAAGGTTCCTACTACACATAATAAATCACACTTGAACGAGCACGTAGCAGTAAAACACAACGTGTGGCATTTTATTGGGTCTCACAGTGAAATGAAATGATGGCACAGCTATCAGAGAACGCTGAATGTTGCATCACTCCAGTAGAGAGAAATGTTAGTTTCTAAAAGCAGTTGTGGCAATTCTGCACTACGCTGTGGAAAAGCCTGTCAAATATTTATTTATTTTGTTATTACAACTCGCTTTTATTGGCTCATTTTTAAACAGAAAATATATTTTCATGAAAAATACCTATATATCTGTATGTATCTGTAAAACACTAGTTATAGCTACTTTACCTGTAGCTATCTTCAAATTATCAACTTGCAAAAGGCATTTAGCTTGTAGTGTTGGACTGGCACTAATGAATCACAAATGCGTCCCCAGTCTCCATACACTAAACCCCTGAGAATCTGCTCTGGACAATATACACGGGCCATTAATGGAAAATAATGGCCATTGTGGCCCTGTTCAACATCGCCATCTGGTGACTCGTGGATATTCCTGCAGTGGTAGACCTCTTTATTGGACTGTATAAAAACGATGTCCAACCACCAGCCCAGGAGAACCGTCATCACCAAAGCTAGGCTCAATGTGGGTGCTTGGATTAGTCAAAAAAGATTAAAGTGTGTGTGTGTGTGTGTGTGTGTGTGTGTGTGTGTGTGTGTGTGTGTGTGTGTGTGTGTGTGTGTGTGTGTGTGTGTGTGTGTGTGTGTGTGTGTACAGAGGCAAAAGCTGCCCCTGAGACGTGTTTTAAGGATGTAAACTCTAAAGGTGACCGATTTGGAAACTGTGGCTACCAGAACTATGGCTTCAAGAAATGTGAGACCAGGTATAGTAGAACTATAGTACACGTGCACACCCTTACACCCACAGACATGCACGCACATGTGCACACCTTTACGCCCCCCCCGCCATCCAATTTCGTCTGCTTCTTAGAAACGCTTTGTGTGGGAAGCTCCAGTGTGAAAACGTCCAGATGAACGTGATCTTCGGCATCAAGCCCTCCATCATCCAGACCCCTATCGGAGGCACAACCTGCTGGGGGGTGGACTTCCTGCTGGGCTCAGACGTGCCCGACCCTGGCATGGTCAACGAGGGCACCAAGTGTGGAGACAACAAGGCACGCGCACACACACACACACACACTTTACACTGAAACTAACATACACACATCAATAAAATCTTTTTTGTTCTTTTGGATCAGATCAACCCTGTCGTTCTAATGCAGGTCCAGTGTTGTGAAGGGTTTTGCTTGGATTACAGGTTTGCTTAAACTACGAGTGCAGGAGCGCCGACACGCTGAATTACGACTGCGACGTGGAGAAGAAATGTCACGGCCACGGAGTGAGCGCCCTGTAAACTACATTACCCACAATTACCCACAGTAGCACCGGGCACCTCTGACACTCGACGTCTCCTTGATCTTATAGGTGTGTAACAGCAATAAGAACTGCCACTGTGACAGCGACTGGGCTCCCCCGTTTTGCGAGGCTTCCGGCTATGGTGGCAGCGTAGACAGTGGACCCACCTGGAACGGTAGGAACACGTCCCGACCAACACCTCTCATTTATAAAAATGACAATATCTAACCTAAAACTAAAAAATACACTTCTGTTCCTCCCTATAAGCAAAAACACACACAAACCCACAGTGCTTAACCAAAACGGCATTACTCCCTACACCCAGTGTCTATATACAGTTATAAACAACACTACTTCTCACACAGGGCTCACGAGCTATACAACAGCACACTAACTATATACAGTTATATACAACATTACTTCTCACACAGAACTATACAACAGCACACTAACTATATACAGTTATATACAACATTACTTCTCACACAGAACTATACAACAGCACACTAACTATATACAGTTATATACAACATTACTTCTCACACAGAACTATACAACAGCACACTAACTATATACAGTTATATACAACATTACTTCTCACACAGAACTATACAACAGCACACTAACTATATACAGTTATATACAACATTACTTCTCACACAGAACTATACAACAGCACACTAACTATATACAGTTATATACAACATTACTTCTCACACAGAACTATACAACAGCACACTAACTATATACAGTTATATACAACATTACTTCTCACACAGAACTATACAACAGCACACTAACTATATACAGTTATATACAACATTACTTCTCACACAGAACTATACAACAGCACACTAACTATATACAGTTATATACAACATTACTTCTCACACAGAACTATACAACAGCACACTAACTATATACAGTTATATACAACATTACTTCTCACACAGAGCTATACAACAGCACACTAACTATATACAGTTATATACAACATTACTTCTCACACAGAACTATACAACAGCACACTAACTATATACAGTTATATACAACATTACTTCTCACACAGAACTATACAACAGCACACTAACTATATACAGTTATATACAACATTACTTCTCACACAGAACTATACAACAGCACACTAACTATATACAGTTATATACAACATTTCTTCTCACACAGAACGATACAACAGCACACTAACCAATGGAGGCACGCTAGGGGAACGTACACACGAATGCTCAAAACTGCATAGTACAAACTTTCAACAAGTTCTTCCACAAGCCTTGTGCTATCACAGACCAGCCCATCAAGTGTAGGTTTAAATTGGACATTTGTTCATTTACAGACACAATATCACATGGATAAGATGTATGTTAATATCGGTAATGTCTGCTTAAACTTGGCATAAATTTTGCACTCTTGGGGAAACTGCTTCTGTGAGGAACATGTCCTCTGTGAGGAACATGTCCTCTGTGATGTCCTCTGTGAGGAACATGTCCTCTGTGATGTCCTCTGTGAGGAACATGTCCTCTGTGGGGAACATGTCTTCATTCCCATCTTCTTCCTCCTCTCGTCTGGTCCCTTGACCTGAGGGTGGCCTACCACTTCCTCATTCGGTTGCAGGCTATGTCCAAAAATAATGTCTTATATCAGGAAGCAGCAACTGGACATTTTCCATCACAGCACCTTATTTGTTCTGCATTTAGGTTTACATTTGCTCCCATAATTCTGTGTGTTTCCAGTAAACATTTGTATATTGGGATGTTTTGATCACTCACTGTTTCACTATAAATCTGACTCACTGTGTGACGTGGAAAGCGGCAGTATCAAAGGTCAAAGGGCGTGTGTAAAGGGGTTTGGTTGGTGCAGAAGGTTGGTAACCAATATAAATGTGGATCCACGCTGTAAGGGGCAGGAATGCTCACCGAGGGGAAAAGCCCATGAGGTCATGTTTGAACTTTTTATTAACTGAATTAAGTCACTAAAATATGAAAATATGTCTCCCCCTCTATCTCTCTATCCATCCCTGTTCTTCCTCTCTCCCTCCCTCAGATAAGGACACGTCCACGCGGGATGGTCTCCTGGTCTTCTTTTTCCTGGTTCTTCCGCTCCTGGCGTTTGGACTCTTTGTCGTCTTCAGGAGGAACGAGTTACAGCAGCGTTTCTGCAGGAGGAAGCGCTCTCAGGGTTACGAGTGAGTCCGCCCGCCCAGAGCCACACCCCACCGTCCACACCGGGCAGCCCACACACCACCAGCAAGTGCAGGAAGTGACTTCACACAGGCACTGTTTGACTGTTTGGTTGTTGAAAATTCCTTAAACTAAAGAAATGTCCATTTACAGATGATTATATGTCTCTCTCTCTCTCTCTCTCTCTCTCTCTCTCTCTCTCTCTCTCTCTCTCTCCCTCCCTCCCCCTCTCCTCATTCTTCTTACTCAGAGCGGATAACAGCAATAGCCGGGCCCCTGCAAATCAGCGAGGAAACCCCAACGTAGTGAGAGAAGGAGTGAGTCAGCATTTAACCCTCACACACCAGAGCACTGTCACCAACACTTCACCGTCCATGACCATAATAAACTTACAGCTAACACATACTTTACCATATGTGCAGTCTGTATCTAATTTACATTCATGTTTGAATCTTTTTTTGTGCATCTGTGTATATTTTGTTTATCTTGTAGAGCTAACGGCACAACATAACTGTCAGATCTTTTCTGATCTATGAAACCTTGAATTATTATCTTTATAGCTTTGTCTGCTCTGTAATCTTGTACCGCTCAGTTTAGTACAGGGGCTATAACACCAATAAGTTTAAGTAATCTTAGCATTTCAAAGCACAGTTTTCATAGCAATAATAATAAACATAATTAATAAGTCAATTCTAGATTAATCCATGTTGTGAAGCCAATAGGTATGCCAGATATGGTTGTCCATGATTGCGTAATGACACGGCCTCTTTCTCTCCTCCCTGTGTGCTATGAAGCATCAGTCTCAGTTACTACCACCTGAGCAGGTAAACTGTCTTAACTATGTGTGTATGTAAGTGAGTCAGGGATTATATTCCGTTCCATTGGAGGTCACTGCAGTTGCTCATCCTATCCACACACACACACACACACACACCGTGTGTGAATGTGTAGCTTGCAGTAGACAGACAGGCTTTCCTCTCTGTCTGCTTTGGCGTACTGGTGTCTCCGTTCCTCTGCAACCTGAGCACCTGACCTGCTCTCCTACCCAGCGGTGCAGATGACCCGAACACCTTGCCTGCCTCATACAGTAGCTCACAGTCTTAACAGCTGTCGTGCAAAGAGGATTTTCACACGGCTTATAGCTTGTTCACTTAGTGTGTGCACTGAACCAAAATTAATGTCCTGTAGGTCACTGTATGAATGGAGGGTAATGTACTGCAATATTTTGATATTTGGCATGACAAACTTCAAACTTCAAAAAAGATGTTCTACAAATTAAATATTGTATAAACCAATTTACAAATTAAATATTCTAAAATGCACAGAGCTGTTTGGACTGAAAGCTGTGAAGCTCTTTAGGTTACACTGGGTTAAATGATGCGTATGTCTGTAACTATAGGAAGGCAGGTGATGGTTCCATGATGAAACGATACACCAGAAATTGCAATGTACAGCTTGGAATTGTCTGGATCTTGCCTGGTCTTGGACGACAGTAAGGCCAGAGGAGGCAGGAGAAGCTCTCTAGTAATGCCTAACAGGAACAACGACACTCTGTTCTCTCTAGTAATGCCTAACAGGAACAACGACACTCTGTTCTCTCTAGTGATGCCTAACGGGAAAAACCACATTCAGCTCTTCCGGTGCTAGCTTAAACAAAAGGAAGCCATTTTTTTGCTTGGCTTGCTGCTCTGTCCTGTTCTGGCAAGGAAACACCCCCCCCCCCCCCCCCCCCCCCCCCCCCCCGCCACGCATTTTCTCTCTCTCTCTCTCTCTCTCTCTCTCTCTCTCTCTTTCTCTCTTCTGGCTTTTGTAAACCTACTGAGAGAAACTACTGCATTTGAATAAGTTGAATCCATGCAGTCCAGCTGTAACCGCGTGTGTGTGGCCCACGCCCATCATTCTCACTAATGAAGCTCGGCCCTGGTGGACGTCTCCTCCTCTACCAGTCAAATAAGACAGTGATACAGAGATTTATATTTACTCTCAAATAAGGGGGCGAGCAGAAAGATTTCTTTTAATGAGCACTCTGAGGAACAATGTGTCTGTAAGCGGGGAGGCAGGGGAGTTGGCTAGAACACGGGACGGGCATGTGACGTCTCCTCTCTCTGCAGACGGTTCAACCGAGCAAGACGCCATCGGCGCCCCAGTACGCCACAAGGCCTCCGCGTCCTGCCTTTACACGGTATGCCTTCTCCTCTCACCCATTCCCCTCATCTCCCTTCTCTCAAACACGCCCCCTCCTCTCAACCACGCCCCCATATCCCCTTCCTCTCACCCATACCCCCTCCTCATCCTCAACCCCTCATACGAAGGTACGAGTTCCTGCAGTGCTTTAATTATACATTGTACACAATTTAGTTGTGCCATCTGCCTATGTTCTGGAATATTCTCTCTTTGCAGACCTCCCCCTCCTGGTCCTATGCCTCAGAGACCAGCGCCGCTTCCCCCGTATAGCGCATGATGCACACATCCAGCTGGACAGATGTAAAGTGTGTGTGTGTGTGTGTGTGTGTGTGTGTGTGTGTGTGTGTGTGTGTGTGTGTGTGTGTGTGTGTGTGTGTGTGTGTGTGTGTGTGTGTGTGTGTGTGAGAGAGAGATGTGAGTCTGGGGGGCGTGTTGAGGAGGAATCGGCTGCTCACGTCACTCTGCCTTCCCCCAAAGGCTCCACCCACAATCTGTCACCAACCCCTGAGCTTTGGAACAGTTGCTACCTGTCAATCAAACAGCAGCTAAGCTTAAGACATGGCTATCGTTCCTAAAGGAACGTCCAACTGTAGTACATCATAGAACACAGGGTGGGACATGAAGAGCGATGGAATGGCTTCCTCTTCCTCCGAGACGTGTCTATGACCAGAGTTGAATCCCTCATTTGTATTACGACAATGGGCTGTAAAGAACCAAGACCACTGCGACTCGATGCACTTCAGTAATATTCTGTGTATATGAATGTATAGAGGCCTACATAACCATTTTAGACCCTTTTTCTCGAGGGTTGGCAAATTGTTGAATTTATCACTGAGGACATTTTTTGTTAGTGTTTTTGGTTTTGTATTGGTATAGACTGCAAACAGCATGGTTTCCTAGAGATGAGATGTCTTAAGTTTTTATTTTCTTTTATAAAGTACATAGTTTTCTAAAATTTTATTTCAGACACATGAAATTATGTGTATGAAATTATATAGAATTAATATATTCATTATAATGGGCAACCGAAATCAAGTTACAGATTACTTTGGGTATTAGTTCTTAGGGGTTTGTTTTAGTTTTTTTTTTTTTCCCTTTTCCCCAAAAACCCAATTTCAGGATTCTTCACTCACACTAAGGATCATAATTTTATGTGTTCAGGCTTTTGAATGTCAAGCAAACTGCAGTACACAGAACTTTATCTCAGTGAATTTCAGACACTAGACACTGTCTGTGTTCTCGGCCAGAGTTAACAGTATTTGTGTACGCTTTTGTGACTTTTTGTTCACTCAAGTGACTTTGACGCACTTCGGTTTATCTAACATCCATACGTGACTGTCACATTATGCAAGTTGCATACCTTTATTTACAAATCTTATTTTCTTTTCATTTTTTTTTCATTTGCCAAGTTAGTCACTGTCCCTCCTTACAAACAGACAATACACTTCTATTTGAAAAGGTTATTGTAATGTGGAATAACCTTGGAAAGTTGTATTTTTGTTGCTTTGGTTTTTTCTATGTGGATGTATCTTGGACATTTGCAAGGGCTATGTGACTTTGTGCATGATAATACTGACTATGCCAAGCAGGTTCGATGAGGGCAAAGTCTGGTTCACAACCAATAACGCAATATTTTCAGTGTGTATTAGAGGGGACCTGTTAAAAATACGGCCTATATGGTTCCTCTGTGTATCACGTATGCATGGCTAACACTCCGTGGCGATGCAGTCCAAAGTGTGACGTCATATGCACACATTCCTGCTGATTCCTCTAATGACGCTTTCAATATGTTTTGTAAACGACAACAAAGTGTTATACGGTATGTCTAGGACTCAACAGCTTTTGGCTAGTGTGACGGTTCCATTTCATTTGAATTATGTGTGAGAATGTCTCAGTTAATGTGTGTCCGTGTACTGAATCCCAAGAGACGTAACTTTTATAGCTAAGGAGTGAACGACTTGATTGATTGAAGCATAGATTTTACCTGTTTTTTTTCCTTCCTTGATTTTATTTGTTCTGATTGCACTGTGTTCTTCCAGGTCCTCTAGTGTTGCTCGAGGTACAAGTTGCCCTTTGACCTAGATGCAGATGAGCAACTTCGAGAATCATCTTATCATGTACACGAGCGAAAACCTGAGCTGTAGTGTTTCACAATCTGAGGACGGGGCTCACGGCTCTCTGGGCTATTTGTAACGTGTCGCTGTGTTTTTAAAAAAAAAAACTGCAATAAAATAATCACTTATGTTTCCAGTCGACTTTGCTCTCATAATAAAGCTTGCATCATGAGAATGTGCTGAGACCAGAGATACGGTCTCTGGCCATAGACAAAAAAATATTTATTTTAATATTTATATTTTAATATTTATATATAATGTATATTTCTATGTGTGTGTAAATATTTATATTTTATGTGTGTGTATATATTTATATTATATTATGTATTTTTTATATATATATAAATATAATGTATGTCTCTGGCTGGGACATTATAGGGCGTTACTGGGGAAACAGACCGGGCCGCGCCAAGTAGGCGTGATGTCATGTGCGTCGTGACGTCACGCGACGTACTGACGCACCCGGGTCGGACGCGCCGTTTCCAGCACTCGGGACCGTCGTGTCCAGCTGAAAGACGCAGAGGGCATCGGGGGGGCCGTGAAAAACTCGGGGCGCACACACGAAAACTTCATCCAACTGGCAGTTTACAAACAAAAGTGAGTGTCTTGGCGTTCGTGTGTGGCGCTTAGTGTAGGGGTGGGGAAATACGCCGCGCAAACTCTTAAGTAGCGCTAGCTGACGTTAGCTGCTCCGGTCACTAGCTGAGGTGTAGCCCGATAGTACGTTAGCCGGCTAGGCTAGCTGTAAAGATAAGACTGTGTGTGAGCGCGGCGTTAGCTTGCTAGTTACGCGGCCGGCTTCATCAAATTCTCTTTATATTCAGAGTTTTGAGCAGCCGAGAGACATTCAGGACAAGATACGGGACCGCGCGTTTTGAGGCGGGAGTTAACCAGCGAGCCAGCTCGAGTCGCTAGCTAGCGTAGTGTTTTCACAAGACCCCATGTTCCAGCGAAAAGGACAACGTGATTGACAGGGCGCTGGTCCAATAGCGTGTCTAGGCGAGCGGCTCCGTGGGCGGGGCTTATTGTTTAACCAATGCGCAGTTGGAACGGCTTTAGTGGGCGGGCGAAGGAGGTTCTAATCTAATTGTAATGTGGAGAAGGCAAGGTCATAACATAGGTGTGGACCGGGCGTAGCTTAGTACTAGTGAAAGTAGCGCTTAATTCATCTCTGTGCTCCTGCTCAGTGGTGTAAAATGTGCATGAATGAACTTTTTTGAGTGTATGCTCTTCACCACGCTAGTTTTAAGTGAGCTAGTGTCTCGCCTGTAGCTAGAGTCTTCTCTCTAAAGTTCCTGCCCTAACTTTATCAGATGTGATACCTGGACACCATGTGTCTGCTTCACCGTATGGTGACTTGCGTTCCCACTGGCCACTTTCACGTGGTTTTATTTGGACTCCACTTTCAGCTACAGTTCTGTACCCGAGAGTCCAGGTCGTTTTGACCTGCAGGCCCTTCAATTTGTTGTCTTCTTTATTTAACTGTTCCGATAACTCAGACACGTCAGTGTATAGGTCAGAGGTTCATCACTCTGTCTGACCTTTGTCTCTGACTCTTCTTCCGCTAATTGAATTTTCTTAAGTGTTTAAAGTTCAATGAGAGGGTCATTTTAAATCAGTGTCAGAACCTTTGTTGGTGAAGCTTCAAACTCCACGTTGGTATACTTGAGTGTTTTTTACACTACACATTGTATGATCCATTTGTTGTTGTTTTGTATGATTCAGGTAATTCATATAAATAACACAATGTTCTTTTATCGTCTCTTACAGGCTGGAAACATTTGCTAAAGCGGTTCAACGTAGCCCTCCGGGATAAAGAAGAAAATTCTTTCTCTGGGAATTGCAGCAACTTCCGTTCCACTTGGGGATTTGAGGGCCTGACGTTTTCTCTGCCAGTATCGGGAACGCCCAGGAACACGAGCTGTTTTGTTTGAAAGTGCGACGCTCTTGTTAACGGACAGTGATGCACCGCTTAAGGACTTGTGCGGCGCGTCTTCGGCCAATCACGGCCTCACAGACTGCTAAGACCCAATCACAGCAGAGGCCTGCGGTCACTCTTAGGACGTTTCAGCCTATCAGGCGCTACACGGCGCCGGTGGCGGCCGAGCCGTTTCTAAACGGGACGAGCTCTAACTATGTGGAGGAGATGTACTATGCCTGGTTGGAGAATCCCAAGAGTGTGCACAAGGTAAGAGGAAGAGGATGAGCACTAGGACCTATGGAGAGAAGTCGCCCAGGGTTTCCTTTCTGACCTTAGTGGTGCAGGTTTTGAGAAAAAAAAAAAGTGACATTTTGCACTTTGTCGATTTCATCTCTTCTGTCTCTTTCTCTTGTATAAAAACTGTAAAAATGTGGCATGTCTAAAGGCTGATCCATGCCTTTTCTCTGTATACAAATCTTGCAATAGTCAGCACATAAAGTAGCGGGTCGAGTAAAGCCTGCCTTCTCTCTCGTCTGGCATGTGTTATGAAGTGAATGGAGTCTTCCGGTGAGAGAGAAACACAGAACTCTCCCTCCGGCAGTGCAGTGCGAGCCCACAGAACTCTGTGCGAATCTGAATCCGCTTACAGAAGCTCAAATAGCTCCCACAGATATCAGTACACAAGAGAAAGCCGAAGTTTACACGTTCTTCAAGTGGCCTTAGACGCGTCCTGACGTCTTACACCCTCGTACTGCACGGCTGACATGAGTTGGAGTTGCGTGCTGCTCTTAGCTTAGCTTCGCAATTTACCTCATGGTGATAGCGATTTGAGAAGTCAGCTTAAAAGGTTATCTCCTGCTGGAGTGCCATGCAGCTAACACACACTCCACTCAGATAAACAGTTTTGGTATTGGTTTGTGTTTTTGTTTGATTATTTTTCAACAAAAACAAGGCCTGTATTGTTCTGTGCGTTTCGATCATGTACGTGTTGTTTACATGCCCAGACTGTCAGGGAACATTGGGACCTTCTGTGAATTATTAACCTACATCTTATCATATATTTGTTGTACAGCAAACGTGAGATTGTGAGGTCACATTGCTGTTCCTCACGCTGGATATTTTTAGAACGGTCACGGGAGTCTTTCCATCCCAGAATGCACAGACACGACACTGCTACATCTCTACGTGCAGCAGGTGTAGCGATGTGTATGGCACTCCTCACCCGACCAGTACCACACCAACCTCGACATAACCCGACACCTAAAAGGGTGAAAAACGTACTTATATATGCATATAGACCTTTTCCTAAACGCGTAATTCTTTTGAAGTAGAGTGCATATCGATTGCTTCGTCTTTTTTTTTCTGCTGTTAAATTGACTGAAAGGCGTTCTCTTCTACAGCTGATGTCGGCACACATGGCCAGAAGTGGCTTAGATACCTGCTTCTTCAGCTCTGCATGACCTTAGAGAATCTGGATAGCTGGCTCTCCGATCCCAAGATATGAATCTGTACCTTCACCTATCGGAGATTACATTCTAGATTTCTCTATTGAATTTTAGATTTTGATAATCCACTCTTTTCAAATTTGGGAGCAGCCTCCTGTATCTCATAGCCCTGGGTTAAACGAGCCATGCCATGTCCTTGTTGTAGCAATCTGCATTTTGAAGAAGGACAGCTGACATGGTCTTTCCATGCTGAAGCTGTGGGAGGTTGGGTGACATTTCTAAAGGGTCTAGTGTGTCATATTGGTTGGTAATGGGCTAATATACCCTGTTGTTCACCTTTTATAGAGACGGAGGCCTTGCGCCGTTCACCGCTGTACCCTACCGCACGTCTCTGTGTGCTTGTTTGCTGTAGGTAAATGTTTATGGTCATGCAGTAGTAAAGGCAGTAGTGGGCTTGCTTCGTTCCTTATAGATTCATCAACTCCCAGCTGAGGTGGGGTGTCAGAAATGGGCACCGTGTTCTGTTTTTGTCTGTCTGTCTTCATGTAGGAGGTTTTCTTTTCCTGGCCATGTTGATCCGCAAGATCATTTCGTTGCCTGTGGAAATGTACTGTCTTGTTTACATAAAATAAATATGACGTTCATATTGTAAGTCTTCACTAGTATGTTTTGTTATCTTGCTTGTGGCAATCGTGTGAAATGTAGCAAGAAGTGTCAATGAAACGTGTTTGGTTAAGTTCGATGTTACACGGCTGCCTGTCGCCAGTCGTGTTTATTGCACGTTTCACAGCTCACCTTTTCACATGTGAATCATGGTCTTTTGTGTGAATTAGTCTATGCAGAAGACCGAAGAATGTGTGGAATTTGACCTTTCTGGAAGTCCTTCTATACCTTACGTAAAGGCATTCTGTTAAAACTAGCCGAGTCCTGCTCTCGTGTATTGGGTCCCGCTCTCGTGTATTGGGTCCCGCTCTCGTGTATTGGGTCCCGCTCTCGTGTATTGGGTCCCGCTTTCACTCTACGTTGTTGCTTCCCATCTAGAAGCTGAACTTTAAACATTTTAAGATTCCATACTTGTACGAAGGTACTTTAGAACAGCACTCGAAATTCTTACTCTAAAACATTTGAATACGTGTTTTTTTTTCACTTGTATCCTGTTGTCATGTGGCTGAAATGTACATTGAGTATTTATTGTATTGTAAGTTTATTAATTGTATTCATTAACAGCTCTGTAACCTTATTTCCTGCCATGATTCACCAGGTTTGGATCTAAACTGGTAATCTTTGCCTTTTGATAAAACTAATCCATTGTGCTACATCTGAACCTGTTGCAGTGCTTCTCAGTCGTTTGACACTTTGTATCCACAATTTGTGTCTTCCTGGTTCTGACGCACTGGGTTCAAGCTCTCAGAAGTTTACCTTTTGAGGGTTGAATTGGGCCTTGTAGGAGGAGAGGAAGTGCAGTAGTGTACCAGGACCACCCTGGAGCTGGGCTTCACTAAACCACTGCAGGGAAACGTCGTCTTTCTACAAATATACCTTTCTGTGCCACCAGTATTTCAAGTATCTTGACCATCACAGCAATTATGACTCTACAGAAAAACACGTCTTGCGATCATTGCTAAAATATGTCATAAATCGGGCTCTAAATGACTGTCTGTGTCTGTCTGTCTCTCTCTCTCTCTCTCTCTCTCTCTCTCTCTCTCTCTCTCTCTCTCTCTCTCTCTCTCTAGTCTTGGGACATTTTTTTCAGGAATGCTAATGCTGGGGCTCCCCCGGGCACAGCCTACCAGAGCCCTCCTCCTCTGGGCGTGAGCTTGGTGGAGCTGACCCAGGCACCATCCCTGGTGGGGGCCCAACCCAACGTGGAGAAGCTGGTGGAAGATCATCTGGCGGTGCAGTCCCTCATCAGGGCCTACCAGGTGTGTCAGCAACACTAACGCCACAAACCCAGGGACATCGGTTTTGCTCGAACTTCAAATGAGAAGAACAATAGAATGTCCATGTAACATTCAGTGACCGATAACTGTGACGAAAACAAAATGGGCAAAATTGACGTGCACCATTCGTTAGTCATCAGGACCAGTTTAATTTTAGCAGCAAATCTGCCTCCATTTGCGGTAATGCACAATTGTATCTGCAAATTATCTGCAGACCTGCCATGTGGAGTTGATGAGTGCTCTCAGTAATGACGTAGAGATGAATTTGTTTCATGGCCAGATTACTGCAACATTCATCCCCATAGGTAGATGAATGCTTATTGGGTGTGGCAGTTTTTGCCAAAGGTTTTTCTAAGGCCTTTTTATTAGTATGGAGGACTCTGCTGTTGGGTTGCAGTGTTTGACTTAGTCACAATTATAAGTTATATCGGACTGAACAAGTATTTCCAGCTCAGGATTGTCCAGTACAGAGAGACCCCCTAACCACCCAAACCTCTGCAGTGTCTCTGCTCCTAAACCACCTGATCCATGGAGACAGGAACACTGAATTCCTGATACAGGTGTGGTGGGAGCAGGGATGGAGCAAAACCCTGGACTGGAGGAAACTCCGGAAGGGCTTTGCTCTGATGCTGCACTGACGGTGCTTTGCCACTAGGTGGCCACTTGGCTCAAAACATTAACCTTGAGTAAGCCTTATTAGGAGGTGTTTGAATCTCTCTTTTAGAACAAAGTGGTAATTGTGCAGGATTAATGGATGTGTTCAGCTGGCTAAAACTATGATTGGGAAATTATTTTTAAATGGTTCATTTTTAATCTATCCACTAAGCATATATTAAGCATATCTTAAGTTTGTCTCGAACTTCTCCTAAATGTGTCTGACAAGGTAAGACAAATATGCATTCCTGTTTAAGAGTGAGTGTGTGTGTGTATTACATGTGTATCAGTAAATAAATAAATATAAACTTTATTTATATTTTATTGGGCTTGTATCTCATGTTACGCTGGATGTCTCAGTATTTTTGGTTTAGTCTGAACAGGCATGCAGGTGATATCCTCTTTAATGGCCTCCTTTCCTGTGACTGCTGTTGCCATGTTTACAGGTCATTGGGCATCATAATGCTAACCTCGACCCACTGGGCATCAGTTGTGTACATTTTGATGAGGCCCCAGTAGCTACTGGGTTCCAGCATGTTGGTGAGAACTGTTTTCTGTTGCCCACAGCTCTGCAGAACCCCATTAACGAGCCTGTTTTGTGTTATTGTTGCCCACCCTCTTCCTTTACCCCCCCCCCCCCTCCCCTCTTCTTTCCTCTGTTCTCTCCTCTGCCCTTCATTTCCATCACAAAAAAAAAACACTTTCCTATTCCATTTTTATTTACACCTCCTCCACCTGCTCCACCTCCGTCTCCTGTTTCGTCCTCTCCGCTGTACTTTTCCCCGTCCCCCGTCCCCGCACTTGTGGGTGTTCTTGCGTTCCCCTGGTTGGTGGGGACGACGTCCTTGTCTCCCGTAGATCCGGGGTCACCATGTCGCTCAGCTGGACCCCCTTGGGATCATGGATGCCGACCTGGACTCGTCCGTCCCCACCGACATTATCACTTCGTCGGATAAACTCGGTGAGCAGTAATGGCCGAACCCCCGAACTTTCAAAGGTCCTCGTACGCATTGAGCAGGTGTTGGTCACCAGCACGCCCAGATGTCTGGTGCTTCCGCTAGATGCACTGGCAATATTACTGCATGCTAACCAACTTGGCAACTGTCGTACAGTCCGATATGTCCATCAAAAGCCAAACATCTCCGCATGGAGTCTTAAAGCCCTGCTGAATGACTGACACTTGACTCGTAAGGGTGAAGGTCACAGGTGATTAGTTTATTTGTTTGGGCTGGCTGGCTGGTTGGTTGTTTTCTGAGTTGTGAGCTACTCTGCAGTCTTCTCAATGGCAGCTTCTGCTCTCAGTGTACAGCCACACTCACTGTGTTCAGTCATTGTTATTTTAACACTCACTGTGTTCAGTCATTGTTATTTTAACAATCACTGTGTTTAATCATTGTTATTTTGTCCTATCAAACCTCCCTTCTCATCAGTACAATCCTGTGGGCCAGTGTGTAGACTTTCTCCAAGACACTTGTATCCTAATACCTCTTCTGGTTAATCCAGGTGTGTGTGTGTGTGTGTGTGTGTGTGTGTGTGTGTGTGTGTGTGTGTGTGTGTGTGTGTGTGTGTGTGTGTGTGTGTGTGTGTCAGTCATAAAACTTTGCAAGTCCCTTCCTTTATATGGGGGAAAAACTGCAATAGGCAAACATTTCGGTAGTGGAGATGGAGGAGGTTACTCGTGTGATGGCAGACTATTATCTTAAGAGTTCTCCTGTGTGCTCTCTGGGCGCTGGATTACAGTGAGTCCACTTCAGTAGTAAGTTAACGCAGCATGTCTGCCTGGCCCGATCTGCTCCAGTAGAACCCGCTCGGGATGACGTGGCCACCGCTCACCTTACACTGCTGTGCTTGCTTAGCTGTAACAACGGTTACACACCCTTTTACAATGTTAACAATAATAATGATCGTGTTTTTCTTTATACGGAGCCACTCTAGGCACGAGTTCACTTTAGGATGTAGTACAGCATAACAAGACGCAAGCAGATGCGTATCAAAAAGAAATGTCTTCAGTTCAGTGTTGAATGTAATGGATGAGATATTGCATAAATGTGAATGGGAATTTCCCAGTATTGGAGCCACTACACGAATGGATGTAGCACCCTAGGAAGTGTTTAAACTGGTGGAATGCCAGTAACCATGTGCCGGCTGACCTCAGAGTAACAGAGTGGTGTGTGGATGAAGGGGGCGGGGCTAGTCGAGGGCTGGACCGTGCAGCGCGTTAGATGTAATCAGCAGTAACTAGTGTTGGATGGGGAACGGTGTGAATGGATTACAGCAGCCAGAACGTTGTACTTGGCGCAAGTGTGAAGTCCAGCGGCCGAACTCTGAACGCAGTCGACGTGCGTTTGAGGTTTTTACGGTGACACAAAAAGGGGGGGGGGGGGGTGACACTCGTCCAAATAAACGTGAGATGATAAATAGTGTGCACCAGAGTTTGAGTCTCTGACAACAACAGCTGGTCAACGCTCCTTTTCATGATCAATCACATTGTGAAAGCATAAAGCTAAAACGAAACCCACCGCTGCATAATTCAGTTAGCGCGTTATTTATGCTTCAAAAAATGTATGGATTTGGGGAGATTTGGGGGGACAGGAGGTGGTGGGGGTGGAGGAGAGTGTGTAATGGGACAGGGCCGGTCGAGATGTGCCAGAATAACACACACTGCATGGAAGACGCAAGGCTTCAAGGGCGTTTGCTTCCACTTGACCCCTTGTTTTGCGGAGCAAGCCTCCGTGTGTTGCGTGCCCTTCTGTTAGCGGTGTGTGCCTGTGTTTGCATACAGGGCAAGAAGTGGATTTAAGCTCTGCATGGGCAGCTCTCCGTGTTCTTTCTGTGTTTACTTACTAGGATGGTTAAAAGAATTGTGGCTAAAGAAGTTGAAACCCAGGCAGCATGGTGAAACTAGCTTTGGTTGATCAGTGTCATTTATTATGAATAGCTCTGTCGATATTTTGTGAGTTTTAATGCTAAGACTTATTTTGTCAAAATATTCCTTAACTATCTACACCTCTCCTTAATTTCTGCATAATTTCTTTGTTTAGCCCCATGTATCAGTAGTTAACAATGTTACCAAGTAAAGAGACTATTGAACAACACTTTGGAAAACTATAATTAATTACACGAGTTTGTGCAACATCACAACAAAGACGTTAACAAATGCCAAAGCAGCATGTTGGAACCCTTATTCACTTCATCTACATCTATTGACAGGAATAAGGGGATAAATCTAAGTGCTAAACCTGTGTAGTGAGTTTAAACAGCTGCTCTAGTGAGTCAGTGCAAGAAAACATTGTCGTCCACATGAACTGGCAAATTTGAAATACTTTTCAAATACACTATAATCTTTTGTGTATAGTGAGTGATTGTTACTCTAGTTATCCTAATGTTATTAAGTAGTCAGACTAATGACCTTTAACCATTTGGTAAATAATCATATGGTAAAATGATGCTATCGCCCAAGGTGGTGCGTTTAGTCTTCTGTCTTTATTTAGCATGGTATGTCCACTTTAGAGCAGGCCGGACCTGTTTTAGATGCTAAGGGGAATGCCCAAAACGGAGTACACAGAGCGTGTCCCGCGTACTCCATAGTGAACTATGCCTAGGGTTCTCACCCTGCCTTATTTATTTATTTTTAGAAAAGTTTGTTGAAACATGGTCAAACTGTTTTGATAAGGTGTGGATGTGAGTCTCAGTGGTACCAGAGCGCTGCTTCTGTGCAAAGTTTTGCTTCCTGCTGTGTTCATTTTAGAGGTTTTGTCTTAATGGTGCAGGTCACTAATGTCTTCCGGATCTTTCCCTCCCACTGTTTCTCCAGACCTTTCACATTTCAAGGAGCGTCTAAGTGTTCTTACGGTTGGAGGTAGGCCTCAAGGACAGGTAGCTGTGTGTGTCTGTCATTCTCTTCCTCTCCCCCCTCCCCCTTTCTTTCTTGGTTAGTAGGTTAGAGGTCGTTAGCTGCCCGTGCTGTTTGTCTCATTGATTTTGCTTGTAAAGGTGGAAACATGGCTGGGAACTGAGTAATGAGTTCACCAAAAACACCGCTGCAGTTGAAGCGAAAGACTCGGCCTCCCTTAAAGTAACAGCTATCCGCTGAACTTCACAGTTCTCTAAATGTTTTCACCTTGCCTCACTCGGAGGGGCCTGTTTCTTTTTGGAGTTGGTATTCTAGGCTTTGAAACCTCTTCGAGTCTCGAATGGCAAGACCTCTGCACAGCTCCCGACTGCATTTGACGTCCTGCATTTCTGTGTGGTGTGCCTGGGGGCTGTAGAGTAGCACAAGGGCTTGTGACCTCGGGGCAGGGTCCGGTTTGTGGGCGTCCCGGTTCCTTTGCGGCCCTGGAGTTACGCTTGGTTTGCGGCCGCATTTAAACGCGGCCTGAAGTGTTAAAGATGGAAGTGGCAAGATGAGCACCAGCTTCGGTTACAAACACTCATTCATATTACTGCTCAGTTACTAATCCAAACTGCCATTTTATTACATACTTAAAAAATGTGCTGCATGCGTACAAGGTAAAACCCATCCAAATGTGTCCCTGCAAAGGAATGACGACCTAAACCAGTCAAGAACCAACATGTGGTTTTTCTTTTTCTCAGTTGGCTTTTCCACTTTCTCTTCTACTTTTCCTTACAGAGTCTCACGCGTCTCACTTTCCTGAATTGTTTCAAACCGAAAAGCGGGGTAACCGACTTCCCTCCGTGGCTTCATTAATGTCTTGTTTTGATCAACTGCGCATTAACAGTGCTGCGAGCAACCTGCGCCATGGACAGACACCCCCCCCCCCCCACCCGGCCGTGTGCATGCGCGCTAGCAAAAGCTCGAAGCCAGGTTGCACCTGGCCGCATTTGGGCAGAGATTCGATGGATGCATCTCTCTGTTCTCAGGGGCATGGCACACCGCCTTTCCGGGCCTTTCCGAGGGCAGTTCGCCTAAACACATGGAGATTTTTGTTGCAGCTCCCCGGTGTCACCTCTACCTCACTGTCCCGTGGCTCTCTGAGCTCCTCGTAAACCCCGTCAGGCATGTCGCGCTTGGGCTGACGCTGAAGCCTGTGGTCAGATCTCCACGAGAAATGTTTGAGCGCCACGGGTGAAACCTGGTCAGGCGTGTGTGAGAGGGCATGGGTGGGCATGTTGTGGGCCTGATGCAGGATGGTTTAGGTTTTCATTAGGAGGATACCCAGATGGTCTGGATGGCCTTCACTCTCATTACCTCGGATATGGACTTTTGCTTGTGAATTTATGCATTGCCTAAAAAATCGCTTTCATTTTCCATTTTCCCTACTGCAAATGTGTGTGACACACAATATATAAATATATACACACATGTACCTTGATCTTTCTATTCTACATCTCTCTCTCTCTTTCTCTCTTCCTCCCCCTCTCTGACCTTGGACTGGTGGATAGTACTCACGTGCACAGACACACTCACAAACTGTCTTTGTGTCCTCGGGTCAAGTGTCCCTTTCCCAGCCCCTCCCCTCTCATCATCACTGAGGTGCATGAATGCTGCATCCTATCGCATGCTGAACATCCCATAATTTCATTGAGGTTTCCATATGGACAAGCCCTTAACTGTCACACCACCGTGATTTAGGTTGTCCATGTTCTTATCGACACAAACTGCTGTTCTGAAGAATTAAAGGTATCGTGAAGGAGTGTGATGTGAATCTGATGACCCTCCTTTCATGGGTCCTGGTGCTTGTTGATACTCAGAACTGATAACTTCCTGTTCCATAGATTACCATAGGACATTTTGAAATGGGCAAAATATATTATTTTTGGCAGGTCACAGTTGGTTAACAAAAATGTTGTTTGATTTTATTTTATTTTTTTGTTACCACAGAAACGTGTAGTGAATAGCGTGACATTGGGTTGTATTAACGTTTTAATTTCGTTTTAAAATTGTATGCATTTACGTTCTTTTAACAAACAGCAGCTATTTGTGGGTCGTCAAGAGAAGATGAATCTATAGTAACGCATAGCTACAATAATTATACACTAGCTATAGTAATGAAGTATACACTGTAGCTTTGATGTAAACCTGAGTTGATTCATATGAACAAAACCAGGTATATTGAATTGTATTGAATGTCTTTATTGCAAAGTTACAACGAAATTGAAATTGAAAATCAGTTTAATAATACATTTCTTCTATGAGGGCTTTCTAATATAAAACTATTGAGATTTATAAAGACTACATTGTGTACTTGAGAGTAGTTACAGCTGTTGATGTAGTCTGGATCCATATAGTTAGATTTTAACTAACTTTATGAGCAGTGTGAATCGTGGATTAGCTTCCTGTTAATAGTCCACATCAAAGTTCAGCAGCAGGGCCACAGGGCGGGTTCACAGGACAGGGCCACAGGGCGGGTTCACAGGGCGCGGCCACAGGACAGGGCCACAGGGCGGGTTCACAGGGCGCGGCCACAGGACAGGGCCACAGGGCGTGTTCACAGGGCGGGGCCACAGCACAGGGCAGGTTCACAGGGCAGGGCCAATAGCCACCGAGTCCATTCCTGCAAGCGCACGGCTGCTTCAGGAAAACATGCTAACGCTGACAACCCAGTGGCTTGAAACTGTCGAGCATATTACAGCGTTAACTTTTTGTCCTCTTTTCTTTTATTTCAATCCCGCCCACCCAAATTCTCCTTTTCACTCTGTCATTCCTGATGTATTACCCACCTCCCTCACTATATCACTCTCTTCCTATTTCCATCTATCCATCCATCCATCTGTCCACTAACCCTGCATAACACCGTCTTACACGTGTGGTCTGTTGACATCATTGTTCTCGTTCCATTTTCAATAACGTTTATAATGGTATTAATGTGTTCCTTCCATAACAATATCCATCAATGTCACTGCATGGAATTCCTTTATGCTATGCCTATACTGCTGATTTCATATTCAATACATGCTTCGGTTCGTTCTCTCTCTCTCTCTCTGTCTGTCTGTCTCTCTCTCTCTCTCTCTCTCTCTCTGTCTTGACTCACTCTCTGAATGATTCTGTTCATCACTTCATGATCCCTCTCACTCCCTGTCACCCTCACTCCTACCCCTGTCCCCTCTCTACCCCCTCTCTCCTACCCCTGTCCCCTCTCTCCTACCCCCTCTCTCCTACCCCTGTCCCCTCTCCTACCCCCTCTCTCCTACCCCTGTCCCCTCTCTCCTACCCCCTCTCTCCTACCCCTGTCCCCTCTCTACCCCCTCTCTCCTACCCCTGTCCCCTCTCTCCTACCCCTGTCCCCTCTCTACCCCCTCTCTCCTACCCCTGTCCCCTCCTACCCCCTCTCTCCTACCCCTGTCCCCTCTCTCCTACCCCTGTCCCCTCTCCTACCCCCTCTCTCCTACCCCTGTCCCCTCTCTCCTACCCCTGTCCCCTCTCCTACCCCTGTCCCCTCCTACCCCCTCTCTCCTACCCCTGTCCCCTCTCCTACCCCCTCTCTCCCTCCCTTCTGCCCCTTGTCCTCTCTCTGTGACCTGGGTGCGCACTCTGGCCTGTAGGCTTCTACGGGCTGGACGAGTCCGACCTGGATAAAGTCTTTCGTCTCCCCACCACCACCTTCATAGGGGGGATGGAGAGTACCCTGCCCCTACGGGAGATCATACGGCGCCTGGAGGTGGGGGGGGCACACACACACACACACACACACACACACACACACACACATGAACAGGTCTGCTGCTGTCTGGCTGTGACACTGGCGTTGCTGTGTTAGATGGCGTACTGCCAGCACATCGGCGTGGAGTTCATGTTCATCAACGACCTGGAGCAGTGCCAGTGGATCAGGCAGAAGTTCGAGACCCCCGGAGTCATGCAGTTCAGTCCGGAGGAGAAGAGGACCCTGCTGGCCCGCATGGTCCGCTCCACCAGGTACACACACACACACACGTCGGCGCCACCTGCTGTTCTGGAGGACCAGACCGTCTGCGGTCCTCGTGTTCTGCTGTGGATGCGTTTCGGAGCAGTTGAATGGTTTGGCGGTGTGAGCCTGTGAGTGTTAAGGGGATTAATTAAGCGTGCTGTGGTTGGTTGTACTCCATGACGGTACAGATTTGAGGAGTTCCTGCAGAGGAAGTGGTCGTCGGAGAAGCGCTTCGGTCTGGAAGGCTGCGAGAGTCTCATCCCGGCACTCAAAACCATCATTGACAAGTCCAGCGGGAGCGGCGTGGAGAATGTCATCATGGGCATGCCCCACAGGTAAGCCCCGCCCCCTGCCCCGCCCCCACGCACCCTGCAGCCCCAGGGCATGTCTGTGCATCACATACCGGTGAATGCTTGCTCTAGTGAAATCTGGATTTAAAGGTGTGTGTGTGTGTGTGTGTGTGTGTGTGTGTGTGTGTGTGTGTGTGTGTGTGTGTGTGTGTGTGTGTGTGTGTGCAGAGGGCGTCTGAACGTGCTGGCAAACGTGATCAGGAAGGAGCTGGAGCAAATCTTTTGCCAGTTCGACTCCAAGCTGGAAGCTGCTGATGAGGTCAGAGCAAGGGGCGGGGTCTTTCTGTGATGAGGTCAGAGCAAGGGGCGGGGTCTTTCTGTGATGAGGTCAGAGCAAGGGGGCGGGGTCTTTCTGTGATGAGGTCAGAGCAAGGGGGGGGGTCTTTCTGTGATGAGGTCAGAGCGAGGGGGGCGGGGTCTTTCTGTGATGAGGTCAGAGCAAGGGGGCGGGGTCTTTCTGTGATGAGGTCAGAGCGAGGGGGCGGGGGTCTTTCTGTGATGAGGTCAGAGCAAGGGGGGGGGGGTCTTTCTGTGATGAGGTCAGAGCAAGGGGGCGGGGTCTTTCTGTGATGAGGTCAGAGCAAGGGGGGGGGGTCTTTCTGTGATGAGGTCAGAGCGAGGGGGCGGGGTCTTTCTGTGATGAGGTCAGAGCAGGGGGGGGGGTCTTTCTGTGATGAGGTCAGAGCAAGGGGGGGGGGGTCTTTCTGTGATGAGGTCAGAGCAAGGGGGGGGGGGTCTTTCTGTGATGAGGTCAGAGCGAGGGGGGGGGGTCTTTCTGTGATGAGGTCAGAGCAAGGGGGGGGGGTCTTTCTGTGATGAGGTCAGAGCAAGGGGGGGGGGTCTTTCTGTGATGAGGTCAGAGCAAGGGGCGGGGTCTTTCTGTGATGAGGTCAGAGCAAGGGGGCGGGGTCTTTCTGTGATGAGGTCAGAGCAAGGGGGCGGGGTCTTTCTGTGATGAGGTCAGAGCAAGGGGGCGGGGTCTTTCTGTGATGAGGTCAGAGCAAGGGGGGGGGGGGTCTTTCTGTGATGAGGTCAGAGCAAGGGGGGGGGGGTCTTTCTGTGATGAGGTCAGAGCAAGGGGGGGGGGGTCTTTCTGTGATGAGGTCAGAGCAAGGGGGCGGGGTCTTTCTGTGATGAGGTCAGAGCAAGGGGGCGGGGTCTTTCTGTGATGAGGTCAGAGCAAGGGGGCGGGGTCTTTCTGTGATGAGGTCAGAGCAAGGGGGCGGGGTCTTTCTGTGATGAGGTCAGAGCAAGGGGGCGGGGTCTTTCTGTGATGAGGTCAGAGCAAGGGGGCGGGGTCTTTCTGTGATGAGGTCAGAGCAAGGGGGCGGGGTCTTTCTGTGATGAGGTCAGAGCGAGGGGCGGGGTCTTTCTGTGATGAGGTCAGAGCAAGGGGGCGGGGTCTTTCTGTGATGAGGTCAGAGCAAGGGGGCGGGGTCTTTCTGTGATGAGGTCAGAGCAAGGGGGCGGGGTCTTTCTGTGATGAGGTCAGAGCAAGGGGGGGGGGGTCTTTCTGTGATGAGGTCAGAGCGAGGGGGCGGGGTCTTTCTGTGATGAGGTCAGAGCAGGGGGGGGGGGGTCTTTCTGTGATGAGGTCAGAGCAAGGGGGGGGGGGTCTTTCTGTGATGAGGTCAGAGCAAGGGGGGGGGGGGTCTTTCTGTGATGAGGTCAGAGCGAGGGGCGGGGTCTTTCTGTGATGAGGTCAGAGCAAGGGGGGGGGGGTCTTTCTGTGATGAGGTCAGAGCAAGGGGGGGGGGGTCTTTCTGTGATGAGGTCAGAGCAAGGGGCGGGGTCTTTCTGTGATGAGGTCAGAGCAAGGGGGCGGGGTCTTTCTGTGATGAGGTCAGAGCAAGGGGGCGGGGTCTTTCTGTGATGAGGTCAGAGCAAGGGGGCGGGGTCTTTCTGTGATGAGGTCAGAGCAAGGGGGGGGGGGGTCTTTCTGTGATGAGGTCAGAGCAAGGGGGGGGGGGTCTTTCTGTGATGAGGTCAGAGCAAGGGGGCGGGGTCTTTCTGTGATGAGGTCAGAGCAAGGGGGCGGGGTCTTTCTGTGATGAGGTCAGAGCAAGGGGGCGGGGTCTTTCTGTGATGAGGTCAGAGCAAGGGGGCGGGGTCTTTCTGTGATGAGGTCAGAGCAAGGGGGCGGGGTCTTTCTGTGATGAGGTCAGAGCAAGGGGGCGGGGTCTTTCTGTGATGAGGTCAGAGCAAGGGGGCGGGGTCTTTCTGTGATGAGGTCAGAGCGAGGGGCGGGGTCTTTCTGTGATGAGGTCAGAGCAAGGGGGCGGGGTCTTTCTGTGATGAGGTCAGAGCAAGGGGGCGGGGTCTTTCTGTGATGAGGTCAGAGCAAGGGGGCGGGGTCTTTCTGTGATGAGGTCAGAGCGAGGGGGCGGGGTCTTTCTGTGATGAGGTCAGAGCAAGGGGGCGGGGTCTTTCTGTGATGAGGTCAGAGCGAGGGGCGGGGTCTTTCTGTGATGAGGTCAGAGCAAGGGGGGGGGGGTCTTTCTGTGATGAGGTCAGAGCGAGGGGCGGGGTCTTTCTGTGATGAGGTCAGAGCGAGGGGGCGGGGGTCTTTCTGTGATGAGGTCAGAGCAGGGGGGGGGGGGGTCTTTCTGTGATGAGGTCAGAGCGAGGGGGGGGGTCTTTCTGTGATGAGGTCAGAGCGAGGGGGGGGGGGTCTTTCTGTGATGAGGTCAGAGCGAGGGGCGGGGTCTTTCTGTGATGAGGTCAGAGCAAGGGGGGGGGGGTCTTTCTGTGATGAGGTCAGAGCAAGGGGGGGGGGGTCTTTCTGTGATGAGGTCAGAGCGAGGGGCGGGGTCTTTCTGTGATGAGGTCAGAGCAAGGGGGGGGGGGTCTTTCTGTGATGAGGTCAGAGCAAGGGGGGGGGGTCTTTCTGTGATGAGGTCAGAGCAAGGGGGCGGGGTCTTTCTGTGATGAGGTCAGAGCAAGGGGGCGGGGTCTTTCTGTGATGAGGTCAGAGCAAGGGGGCGGGGTCTTTCTGTGATGAGGTCAGAGCAAGGGGGCGGGGTCTTTCTGTGATGAGGTCAGAGCAAGGGGGGGGGGGGTCTTTCTGTGATGAGGTCAGAGCAAGGGGGGGGGGTCTTTCTGTGATGAGGTCAGAGCAAGGGGGCGGGGTCTTTCTGTGATGAGGTCAGAGCAAGGGGGCGGGGTCTTTCTGTGATGAGGTCAGAGCAAGGGGGCGGGGTCTTTCTGTGATGAGGTCAGAGCAAGGGGGCGGGGTCTTTCTGTGATGAGGTCAGAGCAAGGGGGCGGGGTCTTTCTGTGATGAGGTCAGAGCAAGGGGGCGGGGTCTTTCTGTGATGAGGTCAGAGCAAGGGGGCGGGGTCTTTCTGTGATGAGGTCAGAGCGAGGGGCGGGGTCTTTCTGTGATGAGGTCAGAGCAAGGGGGCGGGGTCTTTCTGTGATGAGGTCAGAGCAAGGGGGCGGGTCTTTCTGTGATGAGGTCAGAGCAAGGGGGCGGGGTCTTTCTGTGATGAGGTCAGAGCGAGGGGGCGGGGTCTTTCTGTGATGAGGTCAGAGCAAGGGGGCGGGGTCTTTCTGTGATGAGGTCAGAGCGAGGGGCGGGGTCTTTCTGTGATGAGGTCAGAGCAAGGGGGGGGGGGGTCTTTCTGTGATGAGGTCAGAGCGAGGGGCGGGGTCTTTCTGTGATGAGGTCAGAGCGAGGGGGCGGGGTCTTTCTGTGATGAGGTCAGAGCAGGGGGGGGGGGGGTCTTTCTGTGATGAGGTCAGAGCGAGGGGGGGGGGTCTTTCTGTGATGAGGTCAGAGCGAGGGGGGGGGGGTCTTTCTGTGATGAGGTCAGAGCGAGGGGCGGGGTCTTTCTGTGATGAGGTCAGAGCAAGGGGGGGGGGTCTTTCTGTGATGAGGTCAGAGCAAGGGGGGGGGGGTCTTTCTGTGATGAGGTCAGAGCAAGGGGCGGGGTCTTTCTGTGATGAGGTCAGAGCAAGGGGGCGGGGTCTTTCTGTGATGAGGTCAGAGCAAGGGGGCGGGGTCTTTCTGTGATGAGGTCAGAGCAAGGGGGCGGGGTCTTTCTGTGATGAGGTCAGAGCAAGGGGGGGGGGGTCTTTCTGTGATGAGGTCAGAGCAAGGGGGGGGGGGTCTTTCTGTGATGAGGTCAGAGCAAGGGGGGGGGGGGGTCTTTCTGTGATGAGGTCAGAGCAAGGGGGCGGGGTCTTTCTGTGATGAGGTCAGAGCAAGGGGGCGGGGTCTTTCTGTGATGAGGTCAGAGCAAGGGGGCGGGGTCTTTCTGTGATGAGGTCAGAGCAAGGGGGCGGGGTCTTTCTGTGATGAGGTCAGAGCAAGGGGGGCGGGGTCTTTCTGTGATGAGGTCAGAGCAAGGGGGCGGGGTCTTTCTGTGATGAGGTCAGAGCAAGGGGGGGGGGTCTTTCTGTGATGAGGTCAGAGCAAGGGGGCGGGGTCTTTCTGTGATGAGGTCAGAGCAAGGGGGCGGGGTCTTTCTGTGATGAGGTCAGAGCAAGGGGGCGGGGTCTTTCTGTGATGAGGTCAGAGCAAGGGGGCGGGGTCTTTCTGTGATGAGGTCAGAGCAAGGGGGCGGGGTCTTTCTGTGATGAGGTCAGAGCAAGGGGGCGGGGTCTTTCTGTGATGAGGTCAGAGCAAGGGGGCGGGGTCTTTCTGTGATGAGGTCAGAGCGAGGGGGCGGGGTCTTTCTGTGATGAGGTCAGAGCGAGGGGGCGGGGTCTTTCTGTGATGAGGTCAGAGCAAGGGGGCGGGGTCTTTCTGTGATGAGGTCAGAGCAAGGGGGCGGGGTCTTTCTGTGATGAGGTCAGAGCAAGGGGGGGGGTCTTTCTGTGATGAGGTCAGAGCAAGGGGGGGCGGGGTCTTTCTGTGATGAGGTCAGAGCAAGGGGGGGCGGGGTCTTTCTGTGATGAGGTCAGAGCAAGGGGGCGGGGTCTTTCTGTGATGAGGAGATGTGTGATTGCTGGTCCTGTTGTCATCTAGCCTGGGAATTGTACCGCAGTATTGTGAGGGGGGGTGGGGCTTATCTGTCTGCACATGCTTCTGTGTGGGCGTGTGGTTCCGTCTGTTTCCACGTGTCCGGCTGCGCGTTTGCGTCCATCTTCACGCGCGTTGTGCCTCGTGACGTGCGCGACAGGGCTCGGGAGACGTGAAGTACCACCTGGGGATGTATCACCGCAGGATAAACCGCGTGACCGACAGGAACATCACGCTGTCCCTGGTGGCCAACCCCTCCCACCTGGAGGCCGTCAACCCGGTGGTGCAGGGCAAGACCAAAGCCGAGCAGTTCTACTGCGGAGACACGGACGGCAACCGCGTAAGCTGCACGGGTGCACGCACTCACCCACCCTCCCTAACTACCCCTCAATCATCCACTTTCTGCAGTTAGTTGAGTAGAAGAGTAGATGGTTTGTTAATCCTCTGCCGTGCGGTAGGTCGCTGACTCTGGGCGCGGGTGTGGTGGTTGGGCGTGTCTTCTCAGGTGATGTCCATCCTGCTCCATGGGGATGCCGCGTTTGCTGGCCAGGGCATCGTCTACGAGACCTTCCATCTGAGTGACTTGCCGTCCTACACCACCCACGGCACGGTGCACGTGGTGGTCAACAACCAGGTACGCAGTGCAGCAATGTTGCCGTCTGAACATCTGAACTGCTTCCACTGAATCCAAAACGCAACCTTCACCTCAGAAAGTGAGGAAGAATTTTCTCCCGTGGAGAAGGAATGTGTGCGCCCAGGTCAAAATAGAGAATGTGTGACCCTCCCCTTTTCTATTATCTCACAATACCCCCCCCCCCCCCCCCAATTCACTTTAAACAAGAAATTAGCTTAGCTCTCTCTCTCCCTCACACACACACACACACAGATTGGCTTCACCACAGACCCTCGAATGGCGCGCTCTTCTCCGTACCCCACCGACGTGGCCCGAGTGGTGAACGCGCCCATCTTCCACGTCAACGCGGACGATCCGGAGGCCGTCGTGTACGTGTGCAACATAGCTGCTGACTGGAGAGCTACCTTCCACAAAGACGTGGTGGTCGACTTGGTGAGTGTTGGCGTCTCGACCCCCGCGTGCGTGCGTGCGCGTGCGTGCGTGTGGGTGTGTGCGTGTTTATCGTCCTCTGTCCTCTGCCGCAGGTGTGTTATCGGCGTAATGGCCACAACGAGATGGACGAGCCCATGTTCACGCAGCCGCTCATGTACAAGCAGATCAAGAAACAGAAGCCCGTCCTGCAGAAATACGCAGAGAAGCTCATCGCCGAGGGCGTGGTCACGCGGCAGGAGTACGAGGTGACCACGCCCAGCTCGCACGCCGACCACACCCACCACGCTTACCCACAGTGCACTCCACCCCACGAAAGCCACCGCACTCTCTACAGCAGACTGCCAATATGGTTCACACAGCGAGACGAACAACACGTGCTTTCCTGTGCGGTGGCAAATCCTTTTATGTTTAATTTCAGTAGATATGGGTTTGGTTCAAGTGCTGCCGTCCACACACCCATACAGGCCAAGTGTGTGTGTTCAGATTTGTTCTGAAGTGTTCTCACAGTGTAGCCTCTGTGTGTTGGAACAGACACCAGAGTAAATTGTTCAGAGTACAGTGCATGTACAGAGTGAGCACTAATTGTGTGTGTGTGTGTGTGCGCGCACACGTGCAGGAGGAGATCGCCAAGTACGATAAGATCTGTGAGGAGGCTCACGCGCGCTCAAAGGATGAGAAGATTCTCCACATCAAGCACTGGCTGGATTCCCCCTGGCCCGGTGCGTGCGTGCGTGCGTGTGTGCGTGGTGTAGCCGAGTGAGAGAATTGAGCGTGTGTGTGACAGTTGTGTGTGCGCGCAGGTTTCTTCACGCTGGACGGCCAGCCCAAGAGTATGAGCTGTCCCTCCACAGGCCTGACCGAAGAGGAGCTATCTCACATCGGCCAGGTGGCGTCGTCCGTCCCTGTGGAAGACTTCACCATTCATGGAGGCACGTGCACACACACACACAACCACACACACACACACACACACACACACACACACACACACACACACACACCCCTCATGTATTGTGTGTGTGTTTTCACACACACACTTGCATGAATAGTTCCCCTCTCGCCCAGGTCTGAGTCGTGTTCTGAAGGGCCGTGCTGAGATGATCCGTGGGCGGACGGTGGACTGGGCTCTGGGCGAGTACATGGCCTTTGGCTCGCTGCTCAGAGAAGGAATCCACGTGCGTCTCAGTGGCCAGGATGTGGAGAGAGGCACCTTCAGGTACCGCCCACTTACCCACCCTCCCTAACTACCCCCCCCCCCCGTCATCCACTCACTTACCCACCCTCTCTAACTACCCCCCCCATCATCCACTCATTTTACCCACCCTCCCTAACTACCCCCCATCATCCACTCACTTACCCACCCTCTCTAACTACTCCCCTTCATCCACTCACTTACCCACCCTCCCTAACTACCCACCCCGTCATCCACACACTCACCCACCCTCCCTAACTACCCCCCCGTCATCCACACACTTACCCACCCTCTCTAACTACCCCCCATCATCCACACACTTACCCACCCTCCCTAACTACCCCCCCGTCATCCACACACTCACCCACCCTCCCTAACTACCCCCCCCGTCATCCACACACTCACCCACCCTCCCTAACTACCCCGCCATCATCCACACACTCACCCACCCTCCCTAACTACCCCCCCGTCATCCACACACTCACCCACCCTCCCTAACTACCCCCCCCATCATCCACACACTCACCCACCCTCCCTAACTACCCCCCCGTCATCCACACACTCACCCACCCTCCCTAACTACCCCCCCGTCATCCACACACTCACCCACCCTCCCTAACTACCCCCCCGTCATCCACCCACGCTCTCTAACTCACATGGGGGAATATTATACCTACCAGAATCTGCAGTGTACGGCGCAGTGGGTGTCTGACCAGCACATTTGCATATTCCTATCTGCCATGGAGTGTGCAGAGTACAAGTAGCAGGGACAGGGAGGGAGAGAGAGGGAGGGAGGGAGAGAGAGAGAGAGAGAGAGAGAGAGAGAGAGAGGGAGAGGGTGTGGCCTGAATGTGAGGCGGGGGTGGGTGGTGACATATATAATGTATATCCTCTTATATATGTGCTAGAAGTAGTGGTTCGTCAGCAAAGCATTCAGCATGAATCTGCAAAACGGCCAGTTCCTGCCTGTCCTTCCCCTGGGTGGATGGATGTTGCTTACACGTGCTTTCAATCATGGTTTATTTATCGGAGACACATAGTGACGGTAACCTTTGGTAGTTTTGTTCCAGAGTGTAGTCAGAGTGAGAAGGACGGGTACGCGTTACTGTGTCTAAGACAGGATCCGCAGTAGTTACACACAACATGCATAGCACGTCTATTCATACGCGCTTATTTCCAAATGAGTTTTGTCTTTCAGCCATCGTGATACTGACCGTCTCCCTCTGTCTGCCCAGTCACCGTCACCATGTCCTCCATGACCAGAACGTGGACAAGAGGACCTGTATCCCCATGAACCACGTGGCCCCTGACCAGGCCCCCTACACCGTCTGCAACAGCTCCCTGTCTGAGTACGGTGTGCTGGGTGTGTATCCCTCCACCCCCCCTACAACGCATTCTGTATCGTTGTGTATTGTAGCGTGTGCTTTAATAGTTCTTGTAGATATGCAAGTGTGTGTTCTTGTAAATATGGGAGCACTTAAAACCCTAGCAAGCATCTTGCGAAACTAAACGGCACAAAGATTGGGCCATATGTCATGAATTTTGGGTCAGCACATTCCGCTGTTACTACTTCCTATCTTTCTCCCACTCACTTCTCTTGCCCTCTCTCCCTCCCTTTCTCTCTCTCTCTTGCCCTCTCTTCCTCCATCTCTCTTGCCCCTCTATCTCTCTTTCTCCATGGTTCCCTGTCTCAGGGTTCGAGTTGGGCTTTGCCATGGCCAGCCCCAACGCGCTGGTTCTGTGGGAGGCCCAGTTCGGGGACTTCCACAACACAGCCCAGTGTATAATAGATCAGTTCATCTGCCCCGGCCAGGCCAAGTGGGTGCGTCAGAATGGCATAGTGCTGCTGCTACCGCACGGCATGGAGGGCATGGTGAGACTACATTACCCACAATCCAACTCCATGTTTTCCTTAGTCTTTATTTTTGGTGTGCTTATTACATTTTCATCATAATGTGCATATTTATCTTCAGGTTCTTTTAGTTACTGTATCCCCCCCCAATATCTGTGCAGGGTCCTGAACACTCATCTGCTCGTCCTGAGCGTTTTCTGCAAATGTGCAATGATGATCCCGACGTTTTCCCTGTAAGATTTTTTAAATTTTTTGATTCATTTTGTTGTTTTCACTGCAGAACATTTTTGTTGGTGGTCTTAAATTCTGTAGAAATTATGTACAGTCTGTGGAGCAACATGAATTTTTAACCAGCATCTCCTGTGGGCCTCTGTACCTGCCCCTGGCTTTGTTTGCTTGGTGTATTTAGCTTTGTTTGTTTGTTTGTTTGTTTTAAACTACGCATGTAGAAAATCACGGAGGACTTTGAGGTGCGTCAGCTGTACGACTGTAACTGGATCGTGGTGAACTGCTCCACTCCTGCCAATTACTTCCACGTCCTGCGACGACAGATCCTGCTGCCTTTCAGGAAGCCTGTGAGTGTCCGTGGGAGCCCCTGCAACACCCACAACACCACGATCGCCCTTCAACACACGGACTCACAGGAACGTGCCGTTTGTTGCCCTGAACAAACAATTTGCCGTTTCTCTTCTTCTTCAGCTCATCATTTTCACTCCTAAATCTCTACTGCGCCACCCAGAGGCCAAGTCCAGCTTTGACCTGATGCTGCCTGGTCAGACTCCTTCTTTCTCTGATCAGTTCCATGAAGCACCAAGCTGAATCTCTCACCACAATATAATGTTTGAATATGATGTGCTTATTTTTGTCTGTGTTTTTTGTATTTGTGGCTTTGCGAATGTACTTTTGTTTTTATGTCTCTGCATCATGTATGCTTTTGTTATTTGTGTGTGTGTGTGTGTGTGTGTGTGTGTGTGTGTGTGTGTGTGTGTGGTTAGGCACCCATTTCCAGCGTGTGATCCTGGAGGAGGGCCCTGCTACCCAGAACCCCGGTGACGTGAAGCGTTTGATCTTCTGCACGGGGAAAGTCTTCTATGAGCTCACGCGTGAGCGCAAAGCTCGCGAGTTGGAGCGCACCGTGGCCATCGCTCGCATTGAGCAGGTAACGCACGCGGGCGGCCGAACGCGTGTTTGCATACGTTACGGTGATATTAGCGTAGCACCGCGTAACGCGACATCCCGCTGGACTGGTTGGTGTGTGACGTCGTTGAACTCTGGGTCTTCCTCCTCTAGCTGTCCCCGTTCCCTTTTGACCTGGTCAAAGCCGAGACGGAGAAGTACCCCAACGCTGACCTGGTGTGGTGCCAGGAGGAGCATAAGAACCAGGGATACTACGACTACGTCAAGCCACGCATGAGGACCACCATCAACCGCGCTAAGCCTGTCTGGTAAGTGCTTGTGAACACACACACACACACTCTGATGAGAACCATGTGTGCTAGGACATGTACTTGGCATGATGATGGTGATGAGGTGAAATGTCCTCCATGATGATATGAAAACATAAACATGGAAAAGTCATGAAGACATTACCTTACATTTGGCTGGTCTGCAGTAAAAAATAAAATGGCCGAAAGATTTCCTTTTGGGTTATGGTTGAGGTTAGATTTTCAGGCTACAATAATCCTGAAGTGAATGACTCCCAAAGAGAGATATATATATATATATATATATATATATATATATATATATATATATATATATGTGTGTGTGTGTGTGTGTGTGCGTGTAGGTACGCTGGTCGTGGGTCTGCTGCTGCTCCTGCCACTGGGAGTAAGAACTCCCATCTTCTGGAGCTGAAGCGGTTCCTGGACACAGCCTTCAATCTGGACGCCTTCCAAGATCAGGTCTAACTTCAAAATGGCAGACAAAACCACGGAGTCCTTCCATTACCCCACCTGCCCCCCAAAACCACTCAGTGGAGTCTCACTGCTGCACCGATACCCTACCTAAAGCACTGCTCTCCATACCTAATGTATCACACATCTCACTTAATTCCAACACGCACAACCACGCCCTGATTTTAAACCCCGAAAGAAAGTTCTCCTATTGAGCATTTGTGAACCTTTGCGTGCTCAGCACACACACACAAACACACGCATGCTGATTACTTTGGATTGGATTCCATGTTGTTACACTAAATCTCCTGCAGTGTTCTTGCAGTCTGCTGTCAGTCACAGGTTCACCTGTGTTGATCCGAGACGCGTTTTCCCTGCAGAAAATCTGCGCCAACCAACGACTGCACAAATGATACGTGATAACAGTTAATACCAATGACACCGACAGGCAACCAAAGCACAGCTCATGAAATCTTGCGTTACTCTTGAGTTTTGAGTTCCTACTGTAGAAAGGTCTCGGTGACTGGTGAAGGGATCCGCTTTGCGCTGCTCTCAGATGAGTGTCGTGATGGATGGTGAATGGTTGGAAATGAGACCCCCAAGGCATTTGTATTAAAGGAGAGTCAGTTGTAGGGGGGGGAGGTGCCCGCCATGTCCATCCACGTTACAACACTGTGAGGGAAATCTTCAAATTCTCCATCTTCTTTCTCTCTCTCTGATCATCTAGTTTTGTGTTGTTGCTCGGATCTGCTTCTTCCAAATGCTTTGTTGAGGTATTTTTTTTTCTTCTTCTTTTGTGATTTTGCTTTACTGTCAGTACTCGTGTGTAAGTACTCAGCGGATTGGTCGGTTGTTTCTGTACACTTGAAATAAGGAAAAATGACACAAGATGTGGCATCACTGGGTTCGGTGGATCGGCAGACAGATGAACCGATGCATTTCCTGTATTTTTGCACTGTTTTCTGGCAAAAAAAAATACAAAAATATCTGAGTCAGTCCTCGGAAACTGTTATTTTACTCGTATGATTGTATTTATATGAATGTGTTCGCACAAAAGAACGTTCCGGAACACTGGGAAAACCGAGAGCGCCACCAGCAGTAGTTTGTTGTTGTTGGTTTTCTTTCTTTCTTTTTTTTTCTTATTTTTTTATATAGAGTAGGCATACCACCCCCAGCCCCACCTCCACAAACGCCCTCATACAGTCTCCTTGTGCCAAAAAGCCACCTCTGCCCTTACTCTGAGAATCAGCACTGCTAGCAGTAAAGTAAGACTGAAATCAAAGACTCCTGTACGTTTGGAATTGTTGTAAAGTGCAAGACGTCCTCTGCTTGCCTCTCTCAAAGAGAAAGTGAATGGTTTTATTTATTTTTATTTTAACGGATTGAGATTCTGCCCTTGTTTATCTTCATTCAATAAACACATCTTCTCAGAGCCGCTGAGCCGTGTCATGAATGATCAGCTGTGGATGCAGACGCCGCCTTATTGCCATGTAAACTGTGTGCAGACCAATTAAAAGTTCAAAAAGATGTAGAATGTTCTGTGTATGTAATACTTTAATATTTCAGGAACACCTTTTAGAAGGCAGATCGACAGAATACACAGGCATATACTGTACCACTCGTACATACGCATGCCATTTTAAAATCACTTTAATGGGGTTTTACTGGTATCAAACTTTGTCCATTGCATTTTTTGACAAAGTGCATTTGAACTCTAGTCAAAGTCAACTTCACAGGTCAAAGTTTACTTCTCATCACAGACATGGCAGAAGGCAACAGTGCGACAGTGATATGAATGCAGAAAACAAGTATGCTACATTAATAAACTGTTCTAGGCGTATTGGTACATTTCGGGTTATTTTTAGCCCTCTGGAATAAATCTATCAAGTGTTACAGATACCAATATGTCGTACAGGATTTTATGTTAGCCATGTTCATAGGTACGTTGCTTGCCACAAGAGCCGTTTGATTGATCTAGTCTACCGGAAAATACGTCATGAACCCAAAGCATTGTGACGCTACTATATTATTGTAGATCACGCTAGATTAAACTGATACCAATAACAATTTGCAGTCAGTTCAGCAAAGCTAATTTATTTACGGCGCAGCTCAAGTGAGCGTGATCCCGCGCTCAAGCACGTGCCACACAACTCCTGTTGGCACGTGCCAACGTCACTAACAGGAAAACCCTCCAGAACTCGCGCCAATGACGACAACCCCCCCCCCGAACGACCGTCTCATTGGTCAGTGCTGGTGCCACGCAAACGAGCGGTGCGCTCCGATTGGATTAAGACGTCCGCACGACCCCGCCCCCGCGGGGGTCCGTTATATAGCCTGACGCGCGGCTTCCGCTTTCTTCTCCACTCCGAGACCGCAGCGTCCCGTCCGGACAAGACAAAAGACTCGAGCAGCCATCATATACTCGCAGGAAACATGGCCGGACCTAGAGTTTTCTTTGACATTGCTGCAAATGGAAATCCCGTCGGCAGAATCGTTATGGAGGTAAATGTGCGCCGTCGTGTTGCGGCCGTGATTTTCCTCTCTGCTTCGTCTATCGCGGATTAACCGTTCGAGTTGGTGGGATTATGTAGTCTGCGTTTAAACTCGGATTGTTCCTGTTTTTTTTTTTTGCGCAACAATTAGTAATTGTGCATTAACGCTTGAATAACTACGTTAATCTTCTACATGTCTGCACAAGTTTGCACGCTGGAGACGCGGAACTGTTTCCGTGTATCGGCCCGCTGGGTCTGCTGCGGTAAATCGAGAAGCGCTTAATTACAGTGAGACTGGGCTGGGCCGGGCCGGGCCGGTACACCCGCCTCGGACGTGCATTTCGTGGGAGGAAACGCGAGTTAACGTAGTTATCCAAGTGTTGAACTTGAGATCACGAAATGTGACCAGACGTCTTAACGTTTAGGAGATTGGGCGCCATTTTGAGGGTTTAATGGTCTGGCTGGGTGGAACTAAATGGTCGCCGTCTAGATGTTTTAGTTCGGGCAGCTGGAGTCCAGCACTGGTGTAAGATGAGGGCAAATGTGCAAACGCATCTTGAAAACGTGCATCTACGAATGCGTGTGGTGGCTAGACGTGCACCGTGTGGCCTGAACTTGAACGTGTGCACATCTTCCGTCGGCCGCAACGGCAAACTCGTAACGTTTTAAACGAATCAGCTTCTGAAGGAGAACTTGAGTTAAGAGCGAGTAATGCGACTCCCGACACACACGGTACTTCAGTGACTCCGTGTGGAGAGATGCGGCTTGGTTGGGCTTCCTGGAGAAGATTTACTATCGCAGTTTGACCGAAGTGCGCAATGGCGAGCGGACCGCGCCTTTGTTGGAGCGCGTTGATCCGGGAGCGCAGGCGGCCCACCCGCCCCGGTGCCGCTCAGTACGCCGCTTGGGTTGACGTTTGTGGCAGATCTGCGTTAATTAAGCTGTATTTGGAAAGCCGTGTGTCTTGCGGCGGAAGCGTTTTCGCTGTAGCCGCCGCCAACCTCTCTCCCGGCTCCGTGAACGGAGTCGTGTTCTGGAAAATGGCGGGTGGGGGTGGGGACTGGGTGGGACGGCGAGGCACTGCGGAGATTTCCTCGCAGACGACTTGGCCAAACCCCAACACGCCCGATGAGCTAGATATAGTTTCTGTTGGCTTTTTATGTGGGAGGGAACTGTTCGCTCACTAATAATCCGGTAGGACTGTGCGCAAGTCCGAGCACGTGGTCGGCTTCCTCCTTGGCGCTGCCCTGGGTGGCACACGTGATGGCGCTGTCCTAGTGGCATCTACCGCACGACCGGGTTTTTTTTTTGGCAGTGTGGGCCCTGTGCACTTACCCAGCGGTGGGAACCGGTTGCTTGTTGTATGGAACCAGGCATGTAGGTGTAACCAGACCAGCTCCTGCAAGTTCTGTATGCAGATGGACCCTCCCTGACTGTATGGGGTAAAATGTTTTTTGAAGCGACACTTCAGTGTTTAAGAGGATTCAATAGTGCTGTGTTTATTTTGCGGTTTCATCTGTCTTGTAAGTGGGTTTTTTTTCTCCCCCGTTTGAATCAAATGCATTCCTGATCTCTTAACTTTCTTCTTTCAACAGCTAAGAGCCGATGTTGTCCCAAGAACAGCAGGTGAGATTCTTCGGTTGACATGTCGACATTTTGGGTTTAAATGATCGATGCCCGTCAAACGGTACAAGACGCACAAACTGTTTTTTGTTTCAGAGAACTTCAGGCAGCTGTGCACAGGCCAGCCAGGGTTTGGCTACAAGGGGTCCTCTTTCCACCGCATCATCCCAGGCTTCATGTGCCAGGTATCTCATGCCACACCCCCATCCTTTGGCCCCGCCCCTAACCCTTTGCCCTCTGCTTTCCCTTCGATTTTATTATTCATTAGTCACATTTGGTGCATTGTAGTGACCTACATGGAGAGATGAGTTCATTTTACTCAGGACCCTGGATTGGGGACTCCTGTTGCCTGAGACTATATAGCAAACTCCAGTTTCACTCTTGGTCTGAATTTCTCTCATGGCACACAGGGTGGTGACTTCACAAACCACAACGGAACCGGTGGCAAGTCCATCTATGGCCACAAGTTTGAGGATGAGAACTTCACCCTGAAGCACACTGGTGCTGGCTGCCTCTCCATGGCCAATGCTGGACCCAACACCAACGGCTCCCAGTTTTTTATCTGCACAGCTAACACCAGCTGGTCAGTAACTACCCATCAAGCCCCTTTCTGAATGTGTACCCTTTCAGTGTAACTGAATACGGTCAAGTTTTCTTGGGGGTGCACTATTGCCTGTCTAGTGGATGTTACTGTACGTGCTTGCTTGATTTGGGGCCAATTTTGGCTTTTCCTTCTTGGAGCAAAGTTATGATTCTATTGGGTTTACCTACTAAACAAAGTACAGATCCATATAACTACGCCTTCTAACTTCACTGTGGGGAACAAAGGACTCAAAACTAAGGGAAAAACTGTAAACATGCTGCCTAAGGCAGGCGAGTGTCCTGAGTGATCTAAATTCTCTTTCCTCCAGGTTGGACGGCAAGCATGTGGTCTTTGGTCAGGTTGTGGAAGGCCTTGACATCGTCAAGAAGGTTGAGAGTTTTGGATCCAACAGTGGAAAGACCAGTGCCAAGATCACCATCGCCAACTGTGGGCAGCTGTAAATGCACTTGATCGCTTCACCACCCTGATGCCGTGTCCTTCAGACCCCTGATCTAGTCCCCTCCCAAATCCTGGCTTGGGTCACATTCCTGCTTACTTTTACACCCTCTAACCCATCCTTTAAATTCATCTGTTCTTTTGATAAGTTGCCTTTCTCAGTTAAATGTTTTTTTTTTTTCCTCCATTTGGAAACTGGCTTCCATTTAGCTTTGAGATTTGTCTATCAAAATATGGAAATAAAGGGGAACAATGAGCTAGGAAGCCTGACTTGAGCTTTTATTGTTATTCTGCTAATCTCATTTGAACTATGAAAAGATTGAATGTAAACAACATGAAAGATTGCATGTAAACAACATGGAGTTAAAAGCATTGATGCATTTATTTATAAGTACCAAGTTCATTGTATGCATATCTCTGCTTCTTCAGCCCATATGTGGCAGGAAGCGCTTTAATCATGGGCTCCATTCTGCCCTACGAAACAGTGTGATGGGGGGGGGGGGGGGGGGTAGCTCGGCACTAGTCTTTGCAGAACGTTGCGGTTTGTTTACAAGCCTGGCGAGCCGCTAACACTTGAAGTATGAAGTATCTGCTATTGTGATTGTGCTTTGAGTCTCGTTGGTGAGACATGGTCTTCTGTCACACGTTTTGGAATAAACCACACACGAGGTGCAGCAAAGGCACCGCAGACAACTGAGGGAGTCTTCAAAACTACTGCCGCTGTCTGTTCTCTTCATAAAGGTGAGATCAGGTCAGTTGCGTAACGAGTGCCAAAGTCCTGAAGCATATCGCGTCTTATGTTTATATCGAAGTTTTTGTAATTTTTTTTTTTTTTTTTTTTTTGTGCTGTTCGCTTGGCTCTAGTACATGACCGTATTTGTCAAACGCACGTGTGTGAGATGAAAACACCGCCAAGCTTCTCAGTCAGGCCAAGATAATTTCAATAAACAACTTGTCAAGTGCTCTCAAAATGGCACAGCAAAACAATGAAGATGAACAGAGAACGTTTTTAACCGAGTAGGCAGCCCTAGCCAGGCGCCCGGGGAGCAGTTGGCGTTAGGTGCCTTGCTCAAGGGCACCTCAGTCATGGCCTCAGGTCTGTGAATCGAACAGAATAAATCTGATCAGAGGTGTGTTGTGTGCGAGCGAAAGAGAGGAAGGATTGGGTGTTCAAGCGTGCCAGTGTGTATGATGTGGCTCATTGCTGTAACAGTAAAAAAGGAAGGTGAGGGAGAGTTCTTCAGGGTTGCTATCCGAACCTATAGTCCCTAAAAGAAATTGCGCTGCTAAATTAACGGCGGGATAATGGTTTTTAAAACTAGATTTTAGTAATTGAATCTGTAGGTAACAATAACTTTTGCTGCATCATTACAAATACTATGTTATATTTTAGGTACACGGAACCACTGTTAATATAGTAGAAGAATGAGTCTGTGAGAGACTGGTGGACCGTTTCGGGACCACCGTTCCCTGAAACATTTATTTATGTCATGAACAGCGTGCATCTGCTATAAATAACCACTAGATGGCACCTTATAGCAACCAAGAGTTGGGCGTATTCGTGCGTTGCAACATTTAACTATCGTCATGTGTCCGTTTTCACAGGACTGATCTTAATGATGTACAACGGCACTGCAAGGTTTAGAATAATCTCTGTAGCCAGTAAAGCGCAAAGCCTGTACTATATCTTGTTTCAGTACTCTTTGAATAGCCTATACAAAATACCCTATAGCTTAAAATAGAAAAATGCAGCACCACACAATCTTGCAGTAGCCCAAGAATGTAAAATCATATGTGATGTGGCTCTGTAGATGTTACTGAACACACTTGTAGAACACCCACAGCTGTGGAGTGACTCTCCTCCATGCAGTCTAAACCTGGCAGACTCCGAAGACGTTGGAGCTGTTGGTCTGGTGCCGGCAGTGCAGGCCCGGCCTACAGTCGCAGAGGCCCAGTTCGCGGCGGGCTTTTCTGCGGCCGGGTAAGAGGCAGAACTCGTCTTCCCGAGGAATACGCTGACATCTTCTAGTTCTCCGATACAGCACGCAGCACATTCCCTCCGCACAGTCGCTCGATCTGAGGCACTCACCTCTCTCCTGCACTGTGGCACAGGAACAGGAAATGACATCAGCATTAAAACGAGGGTAAACGTGAAGGTGTCTGCGTTCAACGTGCAGGTGGGCGCTTCCTAGCAGTGCTCTGCAGAAAGCTCCAATTTTTAACAACATAACATGCATGTCTGTGGCTGGAATTGGACACTACAGCATCACTGCCACACGAATGCTAAGTCCAAAACAAGTAGATATTCAAAGTAGGCAAATTAAATTATTCCTGCAGAGTAGAATTCTAGAAGTTTCTATGAGGCCCTTGTGCTACACATTTATAGTATTACAAAATATCAAACAGCACAAAATGACACAATGTGTTTGTTTTGAAAACGGACATCCTTTTAAAAACTGACAGCTAACATTTGTGGAAACAGCCATCTCAGATCTCACAGTAGAGGTTTAAGTAAAAGTCATTCACAAATACTCACATATATTTTCATAGTGGCTGTAGGGTTTAAACTCACTCTTACTAATGGACTACCAAACCCCCTAATGACAGCTGCACTGATTTGTGGTGGGGACCCCACCGTGGGACTATTTAAATACTACGGACATATAATCACACTCTGTTTAGTTTGGTGTACTATAAACACAAGCTATAATGTTTCATTATGTCATATGTAATAAACACAATTTTGAAAATACCTTTTAATCTTTTGAAAGAAATTGGTCACGTGTTTATACAATTTTTAAACAACTTCTGAACGGTTTCTGTAAGTCCACTGATTATAACACATTCCCACAACATAAAGGGATGTTGATATTATCAAATGGCGTTTTAAAAACCTTGTCAGCTCCTTGCAGCCACTGTGGAAGTTGTGGGGGGCAAGGTGGGTGGAACAGGCCAGCTGCCCTCCGGGGCGTTGGCCGAAGTGCCAGTGTGTAAGAGATTTCTGAAGTACACCAGACTCATTACCTTTCTCTTGGCTTGCATCTTCTGGTGAGAGCCCCGTCTTACCGCCATGACGCTGCCTCTTTTTTGTGCCTTTGCATCTATTCACCTGAAAGAGATACAGACACAGAGATACAGACACAAAGATACAGATATACAGATACAGAGACAGAGAGACAGACACAGATATACAGACACAGAGATACAGACACAGATACAGATATACAGACACAAAGATGCAGAGGTATAGACACAAAGAAACAGACACACATATACAGACACAGAGATACAGAGACACATATATACAGACACAGAGATACAGAGACAGATATATACAGACACAGATATACAAACACAGAGATACAGAGAGGGCAGTAGCTGTTTGTTCTTCCTGCGCATGAGACAGACGCACAATAAGGTGACTGTGCCTAACCAGCACTGACGTCCCCACGCGTCCTCCGTCACGAGCATACTGTGACCAAGGTCGTTTCAGCTTTAGCCTTTTTCTGGAGTGCGTACCTGTTCAAGAGTGCACTCTGGCCCGTCACGCCTGTGTTGCCGACGCTTCATAGTGTTGAGGATGCTGACATCTACTGTGGGAAGCTTCACCTCCTGGGAAATGTTGAGAACAAAACTGACCCAAGCTGGAGATTTTCAGCGTCCGTCTGTATTTTGTTATTTATTTAAATAATCATGCTCACATTTATTCACCTCCATTGAAGGCAAAAAGTAGCAAAAACCACACACGTTAATCTATAATTTGCTCTTCTAAATCAATTTTTAAAAGCTTTAAGTGAGAAACAATGAGCAGGAAATGAGATCTTCATCTTGCACACACATCCAGGTAAGTTCAAGTTCACTTTTAGTAAAGTGTGCGCGCATCAAGATTAATGCGTGTGCACGCATCAAGTCTCGAGCGTCTGAAACGGTCGCTCGCGCCAGCTGAGTACACATCAGCCTGCTTTACTCACGCGTCTGGAAGCAAGACATTACTATGCCTACTACTACATTATTACTACACAAAAACAGAACAGACATCTAAACCACGTCCGCCTCCCACTCAATTATGTATACATAATCCATAATCGATTAAAAAAATACATATACAGTATAGTTAATACTTGTATTACATAGTTAATACTTGTTTACATAGTAAATAAATGGTCTTACCTGTGGAGAGTCTGTGATTTCTTTAGATGAGCGAATAATATTAGACTCTAAGCCACTAGTAGCCGAGGTAACCCACAGCAGTAAAGTAACGATAAGAGTCCACATTACTGAATCTAACAGCCGTTTAGGGTCCCACGACACTTAAGCAAACGCAAACTTATGAACACAAGCAGAACCGGAACATTTATATAGGAGATCGCGCATTAAAGCCATAATGACATATTAGGGGCCCACGGGCGGCGGGGAAGATGAAAGATGAATCCGCCTCGACCTTCTACACCTGTTACACTTGTGAGACTCGCTATGATCCAAAAAGGCCTTTGAACCGAACCCATTAGTGAACCGCATCTGTAGACTCGGATGTAGGATGCTTCCGGTGCCGGAAAAGGTGATTATCTGCCCTGAATGTTGGATTGAGGGGAAAAAAGCCCGAGCCGGTATAGTATTTCGCTCTTATTTAGGCAAACTGGAACATCCTTGTCATTCTTATAAGCCTGCGATTTCCGAAAACTTACAAATGATCAGAACAGCTGCTAATGTTTTTTTCATATTGCCAAACGAACACAGTATGAACTAAACACGTCTCTCTTCTTCTTTTTTTTTGGCAAGATATTTCGGGCAAGATGAAAAGGGTTATTGTTCAGCAAATAAGATTTCCGTTCAAGACCAAGTTTCATAATCAGCCATGCGTTAAATACGGGATTTCCGGCAGCAACATCTAGGGTTACCTGTAATTACCTGTTCAAACAAGACAGCTCGTGGCGTTTTCAAAGAGAGGTTTTCCAGTCTTCTACCCGAAGCAATAGCACTATGAGAGAGAGAGAAACTCGTTAAAATGGGTTTTTGATTTAGCAAAACTATTACCTCTGTGTAGGGGAGGCTATTAGCGTGCATGCAGAGCGATTATCTCGCAGGTCTTGTGGTGCACGCGCAAACGCATGTGAGAGATAAAGTGTAAAGTAAACACAGGGCAGGTGATGGATGAAGGGAGAGTCTCCAAACCCTCGGGCCTTTGTGTAAAAAGCCAATCTGCATCAGAGAGACCACGCGCGTACGTGTGTGTTCGCGGGTGCCTGTGTTTTTTTTTGTTATGAACATTATATATTAATATTGTTGTTCATCTATATGTTCACCTGTTCATCTCCGTGTGTGTGTATGCTGAATTAGCTGAAATGGAAGAGGGCACAGGTGAACTTTGTTGCTCTATAACATTTTCCACTGGTGCTCTCTGGCTGAATGAATTAAACAAGGGCAATAGGACATTAGCCTGGACCA